>NC_056593.1:16536676-16810590 GCF_018340385.1 Cyprinus carpio | reverse complement strand
ACCAGTTCTGGTTACATTGAGGGTCTTCTGAGGACTGCAGGGGCATATAGCCATCATTTCAGAAGTAATTTTAACAGAATATAAAATTTAATAACACTTCCCACCTCTGTCGGGCGATTAAAAAAAACTATTCGCGTTAATCTCTTCTCACAAGTTGGGGGAGGTGGGTCTATACTACACCAAGCTATGATGACTTTCCCCCGTGCTAGTTTAGCGCGTTTATACCTTAGACGACTTGCGACCTGTAGGGGGCAGGGAGAACGGGTCTTCGAACCTGTTTGTATGTCTACTGTGAATTACCAAGCTCCCAAAAAAAAAACCTTGACCGACTCACGCCGTTTCAACATACTCCGTCCTGCAGTGCGTATGCAGTCGTGTGTGTGGGTGCCGAAGCAGCACGGACTCATGGTGCTTTCATACAGGGACGCGTTTGCAGTCCGCTACTGATCGCGGCTGTTTATCCCACCAAACCCAACATTTGTTATTTTCTATATTTCAAAAACCATGTTTAAAAAAAAAAACGAACAGTACCCCATCTTTCATAACATAGTTTAACTTAATAAATATAAACAATCATTTATTCATGCATTTGACTGTTAGGTTTGTATCATACGCTGCCAAGCAACGTGGCAAAAACATTTTAAACACACAATAGCATACTTTTTCTTGTTGAGGATATCGCACAATATTTTAAAATTAAAGCACCGCTGACAAAACAGTAGGACTCTCTGCCTTTGTATTTAGATCTTTATTACAAGCAATCGCCCGGTTTAATGAAACTTGTTGTTTGTTCCTAAAAGGGCATAGGTCTATATCACGTTGCCTCACGTTTATCTAAAGGTGCTCTTTCTTGTTTTACCTAGACAAAAACCATGTGTTGCATGTGAAACAACAGTCGGCTTTAATTAGAACCATTTATGTGAAATTACTGCATTGCCGTGTCAATCAATTTAATTGTCACCGGAACAATGCGCATGTAATGCGCATGCAGACGCACCGCTCATGGGAACGCACTGACGGAAACACAACCGCGTGAACGCTGGAATCCGTTAACATGGGTGCTTAAAAAAAAAATGCAACACATATGCACTGCAGACGGAGTAGGCCTATGTGTGAAACAGGCGTAAGGTTGTTTGCAACTTGTGCAATGCGGAATTAGTTTACTGTAGGAGTTCTTCCAGTCTCAAATACCACCTAAACGCAAAGCATCCCGACCCTTAGCTGATGCCGGGCCAAGCAATGTAGCGCAGGGGAAGAGTCGTCGTCAAACTACTATGTTTGAGTGCAGCACAGCTCTATCAGTACTAGCAAGTACACCTTATTGAACATAATTTGAATGCCTTTGGCATAATTCAAATGAGCCATTTTAATCTAGATTAATCTAGATTAATTCCAAGATACAGTGAGATTAATCTAGATTAAAAAAATTAATCTATGCCCACCACTAATATATATATATATATATATATAAAATACAATATAAAATAGTATTTTATGTAAATAACAAAATCTAATTCTTTGTTCCTCTGTATATTATGATTAACAAAACAATAGAGTAATGCACGGATCTAATATGTTACACATCAGAAGTTTTCCCCCAACAGTTCCCTAAGCATTCACTTAAGACAGAACAGATTATGTTTGCATGAATACTGAAATACTTTAATTCTGTATATGTGTGTATTTATCGGGATGGCGCGCCCGTCAGAAGCAGGTTATATGCACGGACTTCAAATGATATTAGTGCTTGGTAGCATTTTTTCACATTTTTTTTTTTTTTTTTTACTGCTAGCTCAAAATAGCCTGTAGCGGAATTTTTTACCCTCATTTTGCCAGCATGGGCCCCATTGATGTCATTAAACGTCGGAGAAATACCAAAATTGTCCACGTTTTTTTTTAAATGAAGTACAAAGGCCTCAAGAAAATCTGATCTGCCTGTTTACGCAGTGCATTGGCACAATATCGCTTTATATCCGATTTATTTACACCTATGAATGAGGCCTGACAAACTGATTCTCAAATATCCGAATATCATGCGTTTTTCTCTTTTTCCTGTTTACAATGGAATGTAGAACAGGTCCAGAATCTGGTGTCAAAGAATTGGAATTTGGGTCCAATAACTGACAATGTAACTACGGCGGCCTTGGTTTGGACTTCTAAAGGAGGACATCAACTAGAAATCAGTGGTTTAGTTGTAATGTACAACACTGTTCCAGAACCCAATATCAACCCAAATATTCAGCATGTGTGCAACGCTTTTTATTGTAGGGGACAAGGGGACCTGTTTCCTGACTAGGTTTGAGAGTAGCCTACAAATAACATGTGTCTGAAAAAATAAATGCTGAATCAACAGCTATGTAAAGTAAGTTTTCATATTTAAAGAATTTGAAGCGAGTTTTGAGTCAGTGTAGAATAGCACTTGTTGTTTGTTGTTTCTCTGACACAAATGCAGACATGGTTTTATGTTCTTGCGTCGGCGGTAGGATGGCAAACACCAATGCTTAAAAAAGACCAGGCATACGGTACATTATAATCTAGTAATTATGTCCCCACTTGGATGCAACAAATGCCTTGTTTGTAATGGGATTTATTGAGTGTTTGTCTCATCGGCGGGGACCTAAGCCATCACAGTATATGGCCAAGGGGCCGTTAGTCACATGTCCGCCACACGCTTGAGGTATTCAGCCAAATCACAAGTGCACTGGATAGCTGGCCAATCCAGTTTGTAACCTCCACTTTTCAGAATGATGAGCTTTGTAAAAATCAACACGTTTCAGAAGACAGGCGGGCGCACAGGATGGAGAAACTAATAATGTACATTATGTGGGAAAAATAATGCGTTTGTTTTTGACCCTTAAACTGCATAAAACACATTTCATCTACACCCAAATACACAAAGATAATGTTATGTTTTTAGAAACGTCATATGACCACCTTTAAACCAGCCACTTTTAAACAGCTCCATCATATTACATGCTTTACCATGCATTCGCCCATACATTGGATGTTGTTTTTAATTTACTGACAAAAGTACAATGTTAGAATAAAATGTCATTTGCTTGAAGGATGGGCCTAAAGATGCTCTACTATACAATCTAATTCTACCACGATGTGAGGTCGGGGGAAACACTGCAAAATTAGCACAGTTTAAGAGGAGGAAGCAACTCCACTCAGGGTTCTGGTTAGAATCAGTTAATCTCTCAACTTGCGACCCGGATATGCTTCGCCTGAGCGATGAGAATAATGCATCCACTTCACGGACACACAGTAGTGGCTTGCAACGAGGCCTGAGGGCGAATGCATGTGGCATGGTGATGCGCTGATATACTCTGTGCTGTAATTTACTCCCCAACATGCATTATGCAACTGGAAGATCTGAGAGGACTGGTCTTGCATTACATTGCTCGTGTATGGAAATAATAAAAAAAGCCTTAGCATCCGTGATAAAATGGAAAGTAGGAGTTGCAGATCGAGAACACGGCATACATGAACACTTATGGCTACTAAATTGTGCGTGAAACAAGGTCGATACACCCCACCTGACGCGAGCGAGTGACCTTCAGGGAATCAGGAGTCAGCCTGTGAGGTGGAATGGTGCAATTCAATGCAGTTTCTGGAGTGAATTGCTGCTTGAATTTCGCTTTGTGCTTGCTGAGGTTCACTTGTCGGGGGAAGGGACGTGGACAAAATGATCCCACACTTGCCGTCCTCAGAGCTATTGATCCCCCCATTAGCTGCATCTCTGGGGGACTCGGACCCTGTTTACGACCAGGTTTGTATTTCGGATGTGGCCGTATCAGATGTTCGCCATTTTTGTGGTCAGTGATTGGTATTAAAATAAGATTGGTTATGTTAACGGCAACTAGTGACAGAAAAACCTGATGTTTGCCCAAATTTTTATGCCAAAATTTATGCCAAATTCATTTAGAAGACAGTAGGATTAGAGAGAAGCAGAGCGAAAATGTAATGAGACTGGATTTTAGAGTGCTGCAAGTGATGACATATTTTTGTAAGGCCAAAACCGGTAAGTCAGTTCAATCACTTTAGTTCCTTCCGACAATATCCCAATTGGTGCTTTTGGTGATTATTGACAGAAAATAAGGTCGGCACCAACATGTTTTATGATTCTTATACATCTTGCTTTGTCACACGATAATCTTCACAAAGGTAACAATCTTTCTATCCAGTTTTGAAGCCTAAACTAAAAAAGGCTAAACATAGGCTATAAAATGGAACTACACAATGGTCACATGACTTCAATGTCACCACCATGTAAAAAATTATCATAACTCTGTTAATATTACATGGTAAAAACATTATTGCCTCGAACGTTTGAGTTCTAGAGACACAACTAGGTGGAAAAAGCAGATTATTAGACTTCCCCCCCCCATGACTAGATCGGTGTGGTGTGATTGATGATGTTTACTAGTCTTCACCAAACCTCTGTAAGTCCTCATTTTGCCACTTCAACCCGACACAGTAAAGCAATAAAACAAATGGCAAGCGTGGTATTGCTGATGTATTTTATGTCAAATAATATACGTAATAAACCGTATAAAAAAAATAAACCAAAGATTATACATACTGATATATAGACCTTCACCACAGACCTTATTTCAGGCTTTTAACCAAAAACACATTCAAAAAAACCCCACTGACTTCAGGACGATGGAACTGGAAGTGCAAAACCTGCATTTTGGCCTACAAAAACTATCATACCATGCCTCACCCAGTAAACAAAAACAGCTTAAGCCCAAAGTAATACTCATTTTACAGTCAAACCACATAGCTTTGAAAGTATATTCCATTTGATAGTGTGTGCAAATGCCGCCAGTTCGACACATACGCTTATAGAACTTGTTCATCTTTGTCCAGCATCGGTGCTATACAGAAGTTTTGATTCTAAAGGTGCGGCTGATATCTCATAAACACTCTCACACAAGCACTTGTCAAATGTATGTTTGATGTGCTAGTGTTGTTGTTCCATCTCTTTCATTTCATTTTCCACTTTGAACACAATGGACCTGGCCAGTGCTGCCACCTTGTGGAACAACTGATAAGTGCAAAACAAAGTTCAATGCACATTTGCAACCTGCACGTTCAAGTACGCACAAAAATCGGGTGTTGGGCAGAAGCAGTACATGCATACTATTCTGGTGACTAAATATGTGCTATGATGTGGACCCTATGTTATGTGTGAAAACTGTTGGGCTTTTAATGTATCAAAGAATGTGCACTAATGCTAGGGCATGAATACAAAAGAAACAAAACAAATGAATCAAAAATTCCAATTACATACCACATACAAAACTGAAGAGTTAAAGGGATACCCCACCCCAAAATGAAAACTTTGTTATTAATCACCTACCCCCATGTCGTCCCAAACCATAAAACTTTATTCATCTTCAGAACACAATTTAAGATATTTTGGATGAAAACCGGGAGGCTTGTGACTGTCCCATAGACTGGCAAATAAATAACAGTGTCATGATCCAGAAAAGTATGAAAAGCATCATCAGAATACTCCATCTGCCATCAGTGGATCAACCGTAACGTTATGAAACGACGAGAATACTTTTTGTAAGAGAAAAATAACAACTTTATTCAACAAGTCTCCTCTGTTTCTCCCCACATCACTGTAGTGCTATTTTGAAAAACACCTGCTGAACGCAAACTGCGTACGCTATTCTGTGTCAGCCGCGACACAAGGATGTGTTGTTTTCTTTCAAATCAAAGTGTAAATTCATTCGCTTGTGGCACGGCTGACATAGAACAGTTTGCGTTCAGCAGGTGTATTTTCATTTTGGGGTGGAGTATCCCTTTAATAATCTTCTTTCTTCACTCCTACTTCAGTTAGCCTTTGGTCAGCAAGCAAACTGCTTAGTCTTATAGCTCAGTGCTAACGGCCTGTTAGCCTATTAGCTTGTGCTAACTGCTATGGAAAACTTTTGATTAGCTAGAACAAAACATCACGATAACACTACATTATAGAATCATCAGCTGAGACTGAAACTGCATACTGTCTGAGTAGGTACTACATTTGATGAGGAACAAACTTTGCAACTGTTAAAAAAAAAAAAAAAACTATGTTCTATACAGTATGAATGTATTCTCACTGTCACATGACTAAAGGTGCGGTCAAACTTACCATTGGTCAATGAAATCCAGTAATTTTAATAGGACTCTACCCATTTTGAGACGCATTTTGGGAATTTTGCGTGAGAGTGAAAAAATTTCCCCAAAAGGTTTCACTTATGTTTAAGTTGGTTGCGAGAAATTGCTGCATCGACCAACAGAAAGCTGCTTGCTTTGAGAGTGACTTCTGTTTAAGCTGTGATTCATAACATCACTACTGTATTGACAATTAGCCTACTGTTTTAACAATACTATAAATTCTGAAATACTACTCTTTTCATGTCCTGTTCGCAGTTCATTATTAGCATTATTATCATCAAGATTTAGCATAAAATGTTCTGTCAGTTTTCTTAATCATGTCAACTACTATCATAGCAATAGTTTGAAGAAAATATTGCCGAGCATGCTAGCTACTTAAATTGTAACACATCTAGCTGAACCCCACTGGCATCTGAAGGGAACTCTATCGCATCCTGAGTATGGAGATTGCTGCCACAGAAAAAAAAAAAAATTAATATGTTTTTGCAGAATGTACTGTAGCTTCTGCTAAAATTAATAAATAAATAGACAATGAATATGGTCAATTATATAGTTTAACAGTCAATATAAAACAATATTTGACTGTTAAATGCTGTGATTTACCAACCAGATTCAAGTATTCCAGAGCGCTGTGTAATAACATGAAATCAGTGCCATTAAATATCCTTAAAAACAGTCTTTCCTAATCACTTGATCTCTGTCACTGGGTCTGGTGGTGAAGCAGTAGGCAACAGAGGCTTTGCTGAGGACAAAGGGTGGTCTTGCAGGCATCATGAGGCACAGTAGAGTCATGTGGCACGGTGTGGAGGATGGGGCAGTATGTAAAAAGAAGCTAGTGTGTGATTACACTGACATCTTCTTGCTTGCCTCTAGTGCGAACTCACTTATTCCTCAGTGTCATGATATCACCCAGTCCAATTTCATTGGTTAATTCTCACATTAGCATTAAACAATGATGCCCTGTGAGGTGTTGTGTGAATTAAGTCGCTTCTGAATGTTAAGACAAATAGCAAGCACGGTTATTTTGTGGGCGGTATCTGACCAAAATTCTTATGTCAACAGGATGAGTCATTTATATCACTGCACATTACCTTTCGAAAGCTTGCATGAAAAGCTTGTTTTTGAAGGAAAAAAAAGAGAGGTGGGGGAGGGGGCTGTTTGGCCGAGGAAAGAAATTAGTACTTTTGGTAATTTTTACATACATTCAAAAGCATTAATATTGTGAATTAATTGCAATGATTATATGTTTTCTAGTTTTAGATAAATTGAATAAAAACTATTTAAAATCTGGTTGTTATTGGTGCCTAAAATTAAAAAAAAAATAATAAAATTAAAAATAAAATAAATTAAATTAAAATAGTTGAAGTTCTACAATATTACTAAAAACAAATAAAATACGTCTATATATATATATATATAAGAAATTAAATTAAAATTGAAATCTAATATTACTAAAATATTACTAAATACTATATAAGTACAAAAATAATATTAAAATAACACTGTGAGTGAAATATTAGATTACCATGTGAGAACATTTATTTAGCATAATCAAGTGCTTTAAATACATTACAAATGACAGCATTACATTTCATTTTGATGTTTTTTTTTATTAACTTTAGAATGTTATAGATTAGAATAACATAAAAAATTTAAAATATTATTCTAAACAAATAAATGGCATATTATATGCATATAGACTATGATCAAATCTTAAAAAACAATAAAATAGCTTATAAAAACATCAGTTTGACTTAAAATTCTGCTTGGTGGATGGTCCACGACTGATCTGTAAAACAGCTAAAATGAACTGAAACTGAAGTCAACACTATTGCTGCAAGTTGCTCAACAAACCCTAAACTCAAATTACTGCAAATAAAATAAAAACTCACCAACAGTACAACAGAATATCTACCAACTGACACACAATTCACAGAAAACAAATTTATTCTTATTTGAAGATGCGCTTAGCATCTGCACTCTGATTTACAGGTATTTGCACAACAACACCATACGCCAATTAAAACATTTACTGTCTAATGACTGTGGTGTAACTCACAATATGCCATAAGAATTAAGGGGAAAATCTGTTTAAGGTGGTGCTAGCGAACAGCATTAAAACCAAAGATGTTCTCTTCAAAATAATTAGCGGGTTTATCACATCATTCTCAGCTGCTGGGAAGCTCTGTTAATTAGTCTCTCGGTTGAAATGTATTCCCCTTTTCATCAAGTCTGAATAAAACAGAATAATTACAAGAAAACATGTCAGAAAGCTAGTTGGTTTAGCCCTCAAGACACATGCACACAAAGAGGTAATGATGTGAGTTTGGGATGTGAGAGCATTCATGCATGCAATCGCAATTGGGCCAGCCAGTGAAATGTTGCAGCCATGTGCACGCAAACTGTGCTTACTTCTAATTTTAGCTTTTATAACTAGTACACATTCAATCCCAACATATTAGCTGGATTTCACTTGCCATGGCCATTTAATCCAACAAAAAATGGCTGAAATAATTGGGCCTCTAGCTCGAATCATGTAATGTGAAAGTATGATATGCATTCATACCAGGAATGGTTAAATTGCTGTAAAACGCAATAAAAGGAAACACCAATCAAAAATGCAAATACTCTGGGTGGCAAACCCGCTCAGCACATTAGCACTGTGTCATGAAGGTGCTTGTTGAAACAAGACGTCTCCTGTTCCGATAAAGCCGGTGCATTTTTTTCTAAATATGTGCCAGGAGGAGAATGTAAAGTGTATGTTAATGTCTGTGTGTGCAGAGGATGGGACTAATGCAAAACTACTGTTTAAATCCCTGCGTGGGAGGAATCTGATGTGAGATGTTTTGTAGAGAGGGTACAGACCTGCATAATAGTGAAGTACACCTTCAACAGATTTCCCTGCTCATGGAGTAGGGAGCAATGAACACTGTGGTAGGGACCATGTCAATGGGAACACAGTTTCATGCACGGAGCTCACTTTAACGAGCTGATTATCTGAATCAGGTGTGTTAAAACAAAGAGAGACGTACAAAATGTGCAGAGCAGGAGGTAGCGAGGACTGGAATTGAGAACCGCTGCCCTAAATGATAATCCCATTGTCCTTTATGAATGAATGAATAAACAGATGAATGGAAGACAGAACAGAAACAAAAAAACTGAAACCATGAGGCAGACTAAACCACTTCTTTTAATCTCTAATGGACTGTTACTTTGTTGCTCCACAGACAGGTTGTATCAGTAATTGACATACAACAGGGGATCCCAATCCTGTTCTTGAAGCGCTTTCTGCTGAGTTCAATTCCAACCCTGCTCCAACACACCCCTGTCTGTAATCATTAAGTCCTCCTGAAGATCTAATTAGCTGGTTCAGGTTGTAGTTGATAAGGGTTGGCACTGAAATTGTGCAGGAAGATAGCTCTCCAGGAACAGGATTGGTCTCCGTTCACATACAGTAATATAGGGGAGTGTCCAATCCTGTTCCTGGAGAGAGAAAACTGTCCCAAAGAGTTTAGCTCCAACCCAAATTTAAGCACACCTGACAACCAACTAATCAAGGTCTTCAGACTCACTAGAAACTTCCACGCAAATGTGTTGGAGCTGGTTGGAGCAAAAAACTCTGCAGGATGCTGGACTTCCAGAAGCAGGACTGGACACCAATGCAGTATTTACGAAGAGAAAAAAATCCCTCCAAGAATTGGATATTATCAGGCACACAGGTGGTCAAAAATCTCAAATGATGTATTAAATTCATTGGAACAATCTGAAGATGCTTTGCTAAGTCTTTTGGCAGAAGTTGCACTTGCAGCCTCACAGAAACAACTTTGTATTGAGGTCAACAGTTACTGCTTTTACTCTAAGGTATATAAAAATTAATCTGGGGAACCGGGGGGGTGTGTTGTTTTATTGTGCCCACGAAGAGATCAGACAAAGGTCAGCGTCCTTTAGAGAAGACATTGTGGGCTTACAGAAAATCAAAGTCAAAGGACCCAGTGTATTTCCAACCAGCTTCCCCAACATGTCAGTTGGCCTCTTGCACTTCTCTCTTTCTCTCTCTCTCTCTCACTCTGGAGTGAGTTTTGGCTCTATGCTGCCTTTTCCAATCAACCGTAAATGAAGAGAGCCGCGCTTCGTGGTACGGTCAGAGGACATACTGCTCGCAATCTGTCAGCCTGATCTCAGCGGCTCCTGTGTTGCCAGGGATGCAGTTAATGAGGTCAGTGGCACTTATCTGCAGCAGCCAGGACAGCAAACGCTCCTGCTGTTCTGATGCCCAGGTGGATCTCTTCATCCCCGGTGATTGCCCTTTCTTTACGGGTAGTTTTTTCCACAGTGTCCATTGTACCATATCTGATATAACACTATGGTATAACACTACTAAAATATGTTTGAAAATACTGAATATGAATGTGCACATGCTAATCATGACTGGGCGGGACTACTGTATCTCTAAGATCTCAAAAGATGAAGTATGATCAGGCCTGCTTGCATGCTTTCTCCGGCCATGCAAAGGCGTCCAAAGATGGCGTTTCTACGGGATTAGAGTCCAGATGGTGAGTCTACATAGTAACTGAAGCAGTGGGCTAAGCCACCATTACACAGGCTTAAAGTCACTATAATCTTTGACTTCTCTTAAACACTCCGTCCGTATAATGTATCTCCAATGACCAGTAGAACATTGCATTAAGCATATAGATTCAAAGGGCATTAAAATGTGCGAGATGTGAATTTTAATTGTATTTATTTACAAAGGTATATTATGTCACACTTCTCTAGTAAGTTTCTTCAGTGTGTGAAGATGCTGCAGGCCATGGCATAGCGCAAAATTTGTGAATGAGTGCTCGGACGTGAAGTAAACTTCAATGGATTTCCCGTGCTCAGGGAGTGAGGAGCAAATAACACGTTTTAGGACCCTGTCAATCGGAACACGGTTCATGCGCGGAGCTCTCTTCTCACCAGCTGATTATCTGAATCAGATGTGTTAAATAAGAGAGACATGCAAAATATGCAGAGTGGGTTGTCACCAGGAATGGAAATGAGAACCACTGACCTAAGTCATGATGTCCACTTCCTGGCACAAGAGTCCACGAGAGCAGAGAAGCAGCTCTTTGAGCCAAAGGCATTTCATATCGTCATGCCCAGTAAATGGATTACTTAAAGTGTGTCCGGGTGTGTGCTGAGAGCCACGCTGGGAAACCATCCTGTCCTGAGGTATGCAGGCACTTGGCAATGCCAGAGTGCCTTCCATCATCCCAGTCTCCCAGAAAAACAAAAGCCAACTGCAAAGTCCAAGGTGCCAACTCTGGACATCCCAACAGTCTGCTTTTGCCAGTATCCTTGAGGATTGCCTGAGAAACTTCAAAAAAATGAAAAATGGACTACAAAAACAAAAGGACTTGAAATGGATACATGGCAACTACAAAAGCTTACTGATAGGTGTTGAAAAAAAATCATGTGCTGTGATAAGCCTTTCAATGCTTTTTCTGGTTTCAGATGGAGTTGCAATACTGTAAAACACTGTCAGTGCTTTGAAAGATACAAAATGGAGGCTTACAACCCAAACCAGACAATACCTTGTTAAGAAAATGAACCAAGGTGTCCAATTTTACTTCTGGAGGGCCACCTTTCTACCGTGTTTAGCAATTAAATACACCTAAACCAGCTAATCACATTGAAAGTAACCCTTCAGAAGCAGGATTGGACACCTCTACAAATAAACAATTCTTCTCAAATACAGCATCTCTGGTGATTACAGATAATATTGCTCAAACCTTCAGAAAAGGCATCTGTTCCAACCAAACCCTTTCATGACAAAATGGCAGCCGGGGATTTTAAGACCAAAACAATGAAGGTGCTGTCTTCAGTTCAGAGTTAAAACAATGTTTTCATGGAAGAAGAGGGAAATCACTCTAAATCACATTAGCACAAGCCATTTTTATGCTGAGAACATTTAAGAAATCAAGACTAAGTTGTGTTCTTGTATTCTTCTTTTGTCCTGTTGTTTTTAGAGACACTTGACAATCGCAGATGACCAAAAATAACTGCAGCCTACAAAAAAGAAGAAAAAATAGAACACAAAAGAGAAAGCCACAAACAAAAAGACACAGAAAGGCTAGAAAGAACAAGCAAGTGACTCTAAGACAGTAGAGATGAGACGGGAAAGGGAGAGACAGATACTGGAATCATAAAAGCGAGAGCACATAGGAAAGAGGGTGGAGAGAGCAGACAGCAGCCATTGGACGAAGGGAGATAAATCCCCATGGCCAGATGGTGCTTGCACATTCACAGATTAGCAGCCCAGCTAAAGTCTGAAACGCATACAAACACACATACACACAAAAAGTTAACTTAAAAGGAACAAGTGAAGGCTGTCAGGTAATCAAAATGGCATCAGTTGTTTGAAATAGCATTAGCAAATAAGACTTCACACATGAAAGTTCCTGTGGTGCATCTAGCAGGGCCACTTGCATTTACTACAGGCAACAGGAAATTGAGTATGAATGGAATCATGCTGACACAGCAGGGTGCAAAAGCTCTTCTTGACCTCTCTGTCTTACACGTGAATTGTGTGTCAACGTACCGCTTTCCTCAGACCATCCATGTATCTCTTATAACCCCCTCAGGGCCATCTGTCATCTTGGGATGAGTCTGTTTGTGCATGCATATGTATGTGTATGCTCATGTAGCTGATTCTAGGTGTGCCATTTCCTGCTTGGTATTATTCATGGAAAAAATTGCTTTGAATTTATTGTTAAATTAGAAAGTGTCACAACTCCTCAGACTGTCAGTGGCCTCCAAAACCTCACCACCAAAAAAGAACCCCTGTGCTTTCAGCACAAACTGATCACTAGGGCCCCTAGCTACTTCTAATGTTAGCCTACAAAAAATCCCTTTTTTAGCCAAATGGCCATTGTCCTTGCTCTAAGTAGGAAATCGGGTCTAGCATGGGTTGGGGTTTTTGAAGCCATGTGCAGGGGGCCTTGCAGCAGTGTTGTGGTCGAGACCAGCTCAACTGAGTCCAGGCCAAGACCTGAGTAGGTTGAGTCAAAGTCAAGTCTAAGACCAGAAGAGGGTTGAGTCTGAGTCACAACAGAGACCTGAAGGGGGCCTGATTGATCCAAGCAGTGTAAATGTTCCTTTGGGTTGAATGAAGGTGGGCGTGATTTCACCAAGTACAACATGTTACTGGATCAACATCCTTGTCAAAAAATCAGAATTGAAATATCTATTTTAGGCTTAAAATCAGGGTTAGATGCTTCTACACCCTTGTTAATCAGCTATAATTTCCCACTGATTTTAGGAATAAATTATGGGTAGGGTTAGGTTTAGGGGTAGGATAGGGGTAGGATATATTTTTGGACAATAATGTTGATCAAGGATCATCAAAAGATGATCCATGAACATGTCCATGAGCCATGAACCAAGCCTGGTGTCTCATGAACCTCTGCAGTGTACACATACACTATGGAACAGAGAGGGTCATATGCAGGAGTCAGCAAGCACCACAAAACATATCCACCTGGTTGTAGTACTCGAAACCAGAACTGGTCTCAAGCCAGAGTCAGGACAAGTCCAAATGCTCCCGAATCCATGAAAGGACGAATATCAGGAAAGTGTGGTCTTTCACTTGTACTAGAATCCAGTCTTGAGAACTACAACTCTGTCAACTGACTCTGATTTTGATGTTGCACATCACACCTCACCGACAATTGACATCAGACACATTCGTTGGTTTTGTCTGATCAGTGTACTGCCATGTATAGTGTGTTGCCATCTGTAACCATTGGCCTATGGTTGTTTTAGCTGACTGAACATGCTGAAATTTTATTTATCGGGCCATAAAATTCCTGCGAACTGACATACTGTCATTTGGTGATTGTTGCCATTGGTAAGTGTTATGTTGGTTCAGTGTGAATTAGCCTTGAAAGAGAAAAAGACTGTCTTAGAAAATGGTGTAGCAGCAGGATTGGTCAGTAAAAGGTATCAAGCAGTTTAGTAAAAGGTCAGCATTGCATATTAATCTGAGATATGAGAAGGTATTTTAACACTGCACAAAATATCACAGCATTTATTTTATTTTATTTTTTAGAATGAAGTTAATTAAGGGATTAAAAAAAGGGGACAGGTTCATATCCCCAAGGCTTGAGGGTCGAGTCCCCGGGCTACTCCTGTCTATTGCTGTCACATCAAACTCAGATATCACCAGCAGGCCCACCCCAGGAAATAAGAAGAGGGAGATGAAAAAGAGAGAGAGGGTACACATCAAACAACATGTCACAGCTGCAGCTGTCCTAACAACCTGCGACTGAGACAATCAAAGCTAGACATGAGAATTAGTTAGGTACTTGAGCACTATTTCTATCATGTTGCACTGGGTAGCCAGAAAAATCTCATTTTGTCCAAATTTAAGCTAAGTGTAAAATGTAACTAAAATAAGGATTTTTTTTTTTTTTTTTACAGTATTTTGGTTTTATTTTGGCTCCAAATGCTACACGCTACACTTGCTGGTCTTCTTCCTCCCTCATAAACAACACAAATGAAACAGCTGTGAATAAGACATAAGATGTCCCATTACAACTGGCTTTGATCTCAGCAGCATGAGCTATATCATCAAACGTGGAAGACGTTGGCGAGATTTGCACTAATTCCATTTGATGTTTGCTACTTTAGAGCATTAGCATCATTAGCATAGGTTCTGTGAACCCACGCTAGTCATATAGCTTCTCGTTTAACATAGTTTAGATCAGCTGATGAAAAGACAGGAGCTCTGAAATTCGAATGGTGATCCTTTTAAGAGCGAGTGGATGGAGTGGTATGTCGTGAAAAAAAAAAAAACTATTGATTTAATTTGATGGAATTATTGGCAAAACCAACAATATTTAGTGCTGCACAATAGAAAGTGAAAGCTCTCATGGAGATATTAGAATTATAAGTACTTTACAGATAATAGCTTTTAAAATTACAACTTTAAACCACAATTTCCTTGAATGTGGGAAAACAGCCATGAATTGCAAGTGAGTGCAAGATCCTTGAAAAAAAAAATATTATTATTATTATTTTCAAAATAACAGTCTAAAAGGGAGCAGAATGTTTAGCAATCCATTAAGGTACACACGTCTAACCTTTGTAAAGTATTTAGTCAGATATAAAAGCCTTGACATAAGCAATGCAGCAACATCTCCCATCTCATAAGGTCAAGTGTTCGCATTTCATTTAGGTTAGAAGTTCACTGTGTAGTGTTTAAGCCTTCCACGTT
This sequence comes from Cyprinus carpio, assembly GCF_018340385.1. Classification (NCBI taxonomy): domain Eukaryota; kingdom Metazoa; phylum Chordata; class Actinopteri; order Cypriniformes; family Cyprinidae; genus Cyprinus; species Cyprinus carpio. The sequence goes on along the minus strand of NC_056593.1, from coordinate 16,795,160 downwards.
ATGTGTAGGCATAAGTTTTCACCCTTTCTAAATTAAGAAACAGATTTCAATGGGCCTAATGTATAGGGACATGACAAAAAAATCTCATGAGAAAATAAATTTGTTCCGTACTGTACTGTAATTTAAGCCTAACTGACCTTAAACTACCTTTAACCCATTATATTCCATTAATAATAATGAAATACCAATACATACAAAAAAAGAGAGAAAAAAACACTAACTAATCTCTACTATAGATCAGTTAGTTTTCTCTTGTTTTTTTTTTTTCTGGGTTTCTCTATTTTAACTAAATAGTTAGTTTTAAAAAAAAAATTAATTTGCTGATTAGTTTCTCAATTTTTCTTCAATTAATTACTAACAGTTTACTGTCAGTCTTTGTTTACTTGATTGAAAACTTGAAGATACTTGATTCTTGATAAACATACTTATAAAATAAACTTTTTTTAATTACATACATACATATATATATATATATAATATATATATATATATATATATATATATATATATATATAATATATATATATATATTCACTATGCAAATTCTAATTTTAAATGTAAGTTTGCATACAAACTCCATAGACCTTACAGAGAATGTGACCTACACTTAGTTGTAAAACAGAAAATTGTTTATCCCCATTGTTCCCATTAGGGAACCCGGCAGTAATCATATCACCGCCTAAACATTTACCAGGGCTCCCACTGCTCGGGAAATTTGAAGTTTGCCCCCTTGAGAGGAAGGAGACAAATGTACTCAGATGCGTCCCATGTACTAATAACTCTGTCCTCCTGCTAATGTAACAATATATTAAACACACACATTTTAAGGCACACACACACACACACACACACACACTCATTCCTTCAGCTGATCAACTATGACAGGTATTTTTCCCAAGACAATGCATGTGTGGAGTGAATTATTCGGTGCTTTTTACCGGTTGGATTGACTAGGAATGTTTTTCAAGAACGGTGTGTTGTGAATTGCATGAAAAGGTTTATTTCACATTCTGGAAAGTCATTATCTGGTTCATTAACATACTAATGTTTGGAGGAAAAGCTCAACCAATGAGGAATGCTTTGTGTAACAAAAAAATAAATGAAAAAAGGCCAGATTTTGGAGGTGGAGGGGGAAGTTAATGTCAGTTCTGATTCTAAAAATTCAGCAATTCAGCAAGACTGGCCATTACAAACAGACCCATCAATAAATACTTTGATTTCTTTCATTTATAGGTATTTGGCACTTTATAGACTTAAAGAGACATTTAACATGCTGATGCAACTAAGGACCAGCTCAAACCAGCTGCCATGCTTCAAAACACACCTTACTACCATTTGCCAGGTTTTTTTTTTCTTTCCAACCTGGGAAACACACTATACCACTAATCCACACATTTATCCACTGATCAAATCAAAAGATAGGCTGATCTTGAGATGAACTTATCAATTAAAAATTGTCTGCTGGAAATTCCTGTAAAGTAGCGTCGTTTATATTTTATTTTGACTTTATTTTAAATGAGCAATTACTCTAGTGTAGACCGACAGACTGTGTTTACAACATATTTACAACAGAGATATGCAGATTGGCAAAATATGATGTTAAACTTTGGGTATCTCAATCAACGCCATGGGCAGATTACTGTAAAAAGCTTTAAAATGTAGATCATGAGTGTCCACTTTGCTGATGGAATCACTATATTAGCTTCTGGCTAGAGATCCAACTTAGCATAATGCTACGGCACGCAGCTTATTGGGATTAATTAATAATTGGAGCTATATATAATACCTCAAGAGGTCTGACTGGGCAGCTTTGAGAGTATTCAAGAGAAATGTTGAAAATCACTAGGCAGAAAATAAAGCAACCTGCATGCTAACTCAGCTAACGAAAATATGTTTTGCTAGCATTCTCACTGAGTTCTCTGAATGTTCAAAACATCTAGTTTTTTAAATGTTTTTGGTTATATACAAATGTAAAGGGAACATTCCATTTTACAATTTTGAAGGAATTATAGGAATGTTCCTTTTGAATGTTCTCTGAACGTTCTGAAACCTAGTAACTTAAAAAAAAATAAGTTAGCTGAACATCCAACTACATTTCAGAAAAACATGATGTGTAATGTTGATCAAGCATTCTACTAATGTTACTGAAAGAATGTTTGTTCATAACTTTGGCTAACATTCTGGTAAGCTTCTCTCAAAGTTCTGAGAATTTTCCCTACAACAAGCTATGAAAGCTCACATAATGTTTGCTAACTAGCTATGAGAAGAATCAGAATACTTTGTTGGTACTTTAGTTTCTTTCTTTGTGGGGTTGTGCAGAGTTGCTCCGCCTACAGAAAAAATCTCATTGGTCCAGTGAGATTAAACATTTATGTGCAAATGCAGTCTGTGTTGTTTTAGCACAATCTATGCACCTTATTTAAGAACGATAAAAATTGAATTATGATAAAAAATTTAAATGTTATCAGGAGGCAAATAAGAAAGTAACATCACCTCATGATTCACAAGGCGGTTACTAAAATGCCACATTCAATAGTGGAACAATTTCGTCACTAAATGTGTTCTGATTGGCTGTAATAGTGTCATTAGGACTAATTAGCTATAACTAGTTATTCTACACCATGTGCTTAAATGACTAGATTGGATAATGCAAGTGTCTGATAAGAATTTGTATTAGCACATCCTATCCCGATGGGACTGGTGACTCTGTTGACCACAAAATGTGTGTTGAACTCAGCCAAACATGCTAAAAAAAGCCCGAACTCCATAGGAACCATGGCGTGTTTGAGGCAATGTACTGGAAGCAGAATTCTAAAAAAAATATCTGCTAGCTGCCGGAATTCACATAGATGGTGTGTGGGAAGTCAACGTGTGCGCACATGTGAACACTCACCTCGCATTAGTGCGTTACTGCCAAACCTTAACGGGCACATTAGCACATGTGAGGTAAAAGAGACTTAAAAACAGTCATAGCGCAGCTCCATTAGCATGAAGACCACTGGGAATTGGGTTAAAGTAATTGCCCATCAGTGCAAACGTGAAAAGGGGAAAAGGGACAGAGTGGGCGAGAAAAAGAGACATTTTTAAAATTTAGGAAATGTGAGAATGAAATGGGGTGGAACAGGAAACAAACTTCACAAAGAAATGATGGCACATTATGTGACAAGAGTCCACAAGAGGAGGATTTCAAGAGGTAAAAAAACAGAGCACAGGCTAAATAAAGATGAAGTATGTACTCTGCTCGTTCATAATTTAAGATAATTTGAAGGCTTAGTGGCTGACGTTGGCTTTTCGGTATGTTTCTATTTATTTGATGTTGCTAAGACTGCTACCCAAGATCTAAACTCAGCCACCCACAGTCTGTTCACTGATCACTGAGCATATTGTTTACAAATATGAGCTTTGTCAAACTAGCAAGTTCTAATCCAGTTGGTCGGTCTGATAATTTATCTAGCATTTTGTCATTCTAGATATCTATCCATCATTTTTTTTTCATTCTGTATAACCATTTGACTATCTATTGTTTTGTCATTCTATATATACATCCAACTAATATTTTGTCAGCCTATATGCCCATCAAACTATCTATCATTTTGTCCTTCTATATATCCATCTAACTAGCCATTGTTTTGTTGTTCTATATATCCAACCAGCTATCATTTTGTCCTTCTATATATCCATCCAGCTATCCATTAAATTGTTGTTCTATATTAAATTGTTTAAATTGTTGTTCTATATATATATATCCTTTATTTTGTCGTTTTATATACAACCAACTATCATTTTGAAGTTCTACCTATATCCAACCAACTGTCCATCTTTTTGTCATTCTACACACACACACACACACACACACACACACACACACACACACACACACACACACACACACACACACACACATATATATATACATATAAATCCAACTATCATTTTATCGTTATTATGGATAATTGGATGTACATGGCATTATCAGTTGTTTTGTAATTATTTATATTCATCTATCCATTTAGTCATTCTATATATCCACCCAATCTGTTATTATCTGTCATTTAGCCTTTCCTACATATATCCATCCAACTATCAATCATTTTGTCATTTTATAAATATATATCATCTAACTAGCTATCGTTTTGTTGTTCTTTACATCCATCCAGCTATCTAGCATTTTGTAATTCTATATATATACATCCATCCATTATTTTGTTGTTCTATATATCCATCCATCTATCATTTTGTCATTCTATATCCATCCATCCATCTACCTATCAATTTTCTATTAACTTCGCTATTAATTTACACATCCTGCCTTTAACAAAGGAATATATTCTGACCCTCCATATAGTGAAATTCTAAATTGCATTTTGGCATTATTTGCGCTTGGTAATGATTATTGTAAAATAAACTGCGAAAATCCATTTGGCCACAAAAAGAGAATGGAAGTGCAGTTTTATGTCACCACTAAGAGCTGTTTGACTCTAGCCTCCAGCCATGTGTCCTCACAAACACACACACACACACACACAAACATACACACACAGAGACAGTGAGACAGAGGCCAGGCAGACACACACACACACACACACACACACACACACACACACACACACACACACACACACACAGAGAGAGAGAGAGAGAGAGAGAGAGAGAGAGAGGCCAGGCAGACACACACATACACATGTCAGCCCTAGTGAACATGGTATACACTGTCACCATTAACAAAGTCATTGAGGGATAATCAATAGGCAGTGAGGCCTTTCAGAAGACAAAAGTGTTTCGTTCTAAAAGCTGACTGCAGCTTTCTATTTTGGGCTTAGGGAAAAGGGCAGGCTGGCGAATTTTAGTTGAGAAAAAAATAAATCTGTGGACTAGCCATCAGCACTTTCAGGATGCTCTAGTGAGAGTGATATGGTTGAGAGAACAGGTTTTGGGGACTTTTTATAGCACTTTCCCTACCTGCGAGCTAATATAGGTTAGAGTAAAAGCTACACTTCTGTTTTTCAGGGTTTCTTGTGTTTTTTGACCATTGACTTTTTTCGGGTTCATGAGTACTGAATAACGATTATAAAAATGGATTTAAAATGTTTTTTTAAAATATGAAAACTATTTTAGAGTAGAGCTAAAAATTGTAATTCTCTATAGGATTTTTTATCCTATAATGATAAAATAGGCAGAAAAATTCTAAAGACTTGCATTTAAGGAGAATTGTGTCATATCTACAGATCAGAATATTGCCAGCCTTGGGAGTGGCAACCACCTAGAAACACCCTAACAACCACAAAGCACAAAAAACATTCAGCACACCTTAGCAACCACACAGTAATGGCTTTGCAACCACTTACAATACCTTATAAATATAGCAGAAACTCTGGCATGGACAAACATTACTGACATCTCTGAAAATTAATACATAAAATGGCATTCAAACTTGCTCTGTTTTACACTTCTGAAACAACTTTTCTTTTCCAGTGACATCATCAGGACCGCTTATTTCCAACCACCTGCCTCCATTCTTGTATATTTGTCTACTTTTTTTCAATCCAATCAATTCCTGATTAAAATTAAGCAAAGCCTACTATTTAGTATCACTCAGAAATACATCAAATTAAATTGCCATCTCCAAAAAATTATAAATATCCAAGCCACATTCAGATCCACATCACAAGGACATGTACAATCTTTCGCATGCAAGTGTGATACATCCCAAATAGCAGTAAAATATCCCAGTCCCTCATGCTAATCTACATTTGCTCTACAACACAAGGTCGGCGAACATGTGATTCACCTCCTCAACAGTGACTTGCTTACTAAACCATACTAATTTCTGACTGTGACAACAGCGTTGTTATGGTAATGCTGGAATCCCTGTGCCAGAGTTCCGCAGGCCGGCTTCTGTTTCACAGTGGTTGCCATAACAACAACGGAACTCTCAGACAGAATGCCACAATGCTTAGGGCCCTTGTGCCGGACTTGTCGTCAAGAGGGAAAAGGCACATCCTTATGGGAAGGAGATACTTTCAATCACAAACACAAAAGTTGTACCGTACTTGGTTCTGCATATAAGAAAGTTTAAAGGACACTAGGGAATTGAAACCAAAAATACAGATTCAAAGTCTTGAAATCATCCATAATGGACTGCATACGCAGCTAAATCAAGCTACAGTATATAAAAGAAGTAACAGGCAATTTAAGGCCTTCGTTTCCATGGGGATGAGTGGCGATCAAAGGGCGACTAAATAAGCCTCCATAAAGACTCCAAAAAACTAAAGCCTCTAACACAAAGCATCAGACCAATTTGTTGGCAAACTCTCACAGTTTGTAGCAGAACTCGCTAATTAGCACTAGCGCTACCCGTCAATGGGAAGAATCAATCGTTGAGGATGATAAACAGCAAGAGAGAGACTGTTTGACTAGAGGGAAGCCTGTGAAGAAGAGGCACCTGGAATTTACTTTAAATCAGGGAAATACTGATGCAAGGTAAAATGTTTGACTTGAGACCTACCGAGTGACTGAAAGAGAGCTAATCAAGTTTGTTCAGCTAGCAAAATCAAGGATCTTATTGCGAGAATTCCTTAATAATTTACTAATGACCCGCTTGCTGCTCAGTCGGGTTCATTCAGGAGCGGCCAGAGGAAAAGGTAAATAGGAGGATTCCGACACGCCACTTTCACAGCGATTATGTCGCTATTGACATGGGATTTCAACGAGAGGATGTGTATGAAGGAGTATCTAACTGAGGATTTGCTGAATGCGTCCTGGGTGTTAGAAAACCGTGGTAAACCTATTTGCTGCCAGAGCAGCTCAGGTATCAATCCGTGTGTGTTGAACAACAGATCTGTGTTCAGCACCTTGGACAGCGACTCCTCTAAAACCACTTGCTCTGTTGCTACTTTATAGGATATCTTAATTCACTCATTAATGCTTGGGACTAATGATTCAAATGCAATTAAAACACGTTCTAACTTCCGCAAAAAAATCAAATGCAATGTAATCTTTATCATCACCTTGGATTAATTTGCTGAATAAAAGGATAAATTTCTTAAAAAAAATAAATAAAATCTTATTTACCCCAAACTTTTGAATGGTAGTATAGAATATTTAATTATGTAGAACAGCTATTCTAACTATATAATGAAATATAAATGTACAAAATAATGAGAAAACACTAACAAAACGCAAAAACATTAATCATATCCACAGAAACCCATTAGACCCAGGCAAGCTGCACTAAGGCCACAGGCTGACCATAACACTTCATTAAGAATGAAGCTTTTAAATGCCCGATCAAAGACAAAATAAGAGTAATGATCAGTAGCTGACAGGTTTTTTTATATATATAATTGACATTTATTGCCTCTAGCAAACATTCAGCATGGTATGTGTAGGGGAAGCTCACAATATAAAGCGTGTGTGAGTTTGTATGGGGCTCAGGATGACAGGTCTTGCGTGCCAATTCTACTCCCCCTGCAAGCTTCCCTTCCCAAATGTTCATGTCTGCTTGCATTACAACAGTGACATTTGTGACTGAACATGTGAGCAAGCCCCCTCTGGTTAAGGATGGCTGTAAACAGTTTGGTGGAGGTATCGACTGCTGACATCTCCTGTGTTTTGTGCCTTGTTATCCCCTTCTCTGTATGCATCTTTCTCTGTGTGTTCTGCTCTTGATGATATTCAGCACAGTCACACATTTTGGAGACGCATGAGGGGTGAAAAGGTTGCAGAAGTTTCAAAAGAGATGCATGTTATATGTCAAGACTAACTAGCCTGAACAAAACTCAAATTTATTAGACAAATCATACTAATAAACTCACAGGAGTTGGAATTGAAGTATCAGCGGTAGCAAACATCGCTAAAACCAACTGCAGTCTAAATTGTGACAGGCTCCCAAACAAACCAACATTCCACGTTGTACTTTTTGACAAGAATTTTATCAACATAACCACGGAAATGGGTAGGAATAGCAAAAATAGTCTATAACCCACAATAACAGCACTGAGACTGTGTTCTCCCAAATTAATTATTAGTAATTTGTTACAAATAATACTAAAATAATACTTGAGCACTCTAAATCAAGCCATGATTTTGAGGCATCAGCCTTAGCAAACATCGCTAATAACTAACTGCGGGCTAAAATTGTGACAGTCTCATACACAAACAAAAACTTTCCACCACCAACTTTTTGAATAAAAAGCCTCCAGAACACCCATCCATCAACATTTCTGAAATCCTGAGCACTCTTTTTCCTGTCATAGGCGAGTGTGATGGCTCATAACTTCGCTTAATGATCTACTGAACAACAATGGACACCCTCCTTCTCACCCCCGTCTCTTTGACAGCCCACAATCACATCCTTCAATAATATTCTAATTGAGCGCAGCCTCTTCATTAAGCTAAGATGAATATTCAGTGGCAAATATCCAAAGTGTCCCCAGCCTCAGCGTGAGGCTGGATCTAATAGCTGTCCATCCAGTACAGATTAAATTAGGGGACATAATAGTTCCCCCATCTGCCTCTTAACTCCTTCCTTTAACAGAGCTACAGATGGACAAAAAAATCTCAGAAGCGACTGGAAGAGTGCTATTAGCACTATCCGCGTCTATCAGCACATGCTAAATGCTAATGTTTTTAAAACTCTTGACTAACGACTTTACCCGAACTTCCAAGCTCTGATTTTAGATATCTTGAGAGCAGGAAGCCTGAAATGGCAGAATATGAGCTGATTAAAAATCTGGTCGCTATATTGCAAAGTCGCTAATTATAAACATTCACTTTCAATGGAGAACTCAGTCATTTTTCCATCATTAAAGAAGTTTTACACAGCTAAGTAGTATGTTGGGGGGAAAATTTATAAAAATGATGTACACCATGAAATGAAGTCAGCAGATATCAGCAGGCCAACAAAAAAAAATCTGTTTTGTTTAACAAGGAGCGGGTCACCTCATGGAGGCAGCCATTTTGAAATCACATGACCACCTGAACTTTTGCATCTTGGTAAACCCATATAATTGGTCGCTTCTGCTCACAGAATAAATTATTTATGTCTCATTGCATTTATGCAATGGCATCTGAAAACTTTAGCATGATGTTACATCCACACCACTAGGTGTCAGTAGGAGTTCAAGACGACAACCAGCATGGTCAGTGCAACGTCAATGAAAAATTACTTAGTGTACCTTAAAGCAAATAAAAAGTTCAAGTTTAGCTACGCATGATGAAACCAAATTAGCATACATCCAACAAATGTTTAACCAATATAAAACACTTTAAATAATCTTCTATGCTGATATTTGTTCTAAACAATTGCTAGCACTGACATTTAGTTTCTTTACACATTGTTTTTTTTTTCAAACATAAATTGTACATCACGTTAGGGCTGCACAATAAATCAAATTTCTAATCGTGATTACAATTATGGTTGCCACAATTACGTAATCGTTCAAAGCTGCAATTAATCGTTCAAAGTCCACTTATGCTTGCGTGCTTAAGATTTTTTTTCTTTCTACATATTATCTTAAGGGTTCTTCCCCATTATTTTAATTTTGAGGTTTTAGTATAAACATTATAACACCATTCATATTTTTTACTTTTTTATTATTATAATTTAAAGAAGAAACCAATCCAATGTACAGTTGACATTTGAGGCTTAATACTATAGAAAAGAAATAAAAGTTTTTATTTTCATATAAAGATATGGCATGCAGTTGCTTCAAACAATGTTATAAACATCATTCAATGTAAACTGAAATAATCATAATTAATAATCGCAATTTCAAGGGAATAATCGACAATTATGATTTTCGTCATAATCGTGCAGCCCTACATCACCTCTAGGCATTACGAGGAAATTTGGCTCTTTAACCATAAAATTAAGCAGTCTGGTCCTCTTACAGTAGATTTCCATCTTATTATTTACATTATATCAACAATGTTACGTATGACTTATGTAGAGGAACCAGTGCTGGATAGTGCAGTAAAATGAAGCCATACTTTGGTAGCCTTGTCCTCATAATGAAAGGTGGAATTTGCTATATGTAGTGGCAATCACCATCTCAAATATGATAATTTCCTTTACAACCTCAAAATGTTCTGTTTCTATACTAATATAACCTGTTCATGTCCCAAAAAAGCCTAATTTGCCATCAGATAAGTAGCTCACCAATGGATATGGTGAATGGTTGCCGTCAGAATGAGAGTCCAAACAGCTGATAAAAACACCACAATAATCTACAAGTAATCCACACCACTTACTCCATTCCATCAGTTCATGACTTGTGAAGTGAAAAGCTGCATGTTTGTAAAAAAACAAAGCCATCATTAAAGCATTTTAAACTTAAACAGTCGTTTATGGCCAAAATAAGTCCATAATCCTTAACAACACTTTCTCCAGTGAAAAGCTCCACCTCCTGTTGTCTCTCATAAAAATCCACCCGCATATTTGTTTAGAACCATTTTGGACTGTTTTGCTTGTAAACGGTGCTTAATCTGTGCAGATTTCTCTCCTGATTCAGACAAGATTTTTCACTGGAGAAAGCAATATTATGGACTTGTACTTTAGCCAGAAGCAATGATTTGAAGTTACACACGTCTAAATGATGGCTTTGTTTCTTATAAACACACAGCTTTTCACTTCATAAGACGTTAACTGATGGACTGGAGTGCTGTGGATTACTTGTGGATTATTGTGATGTTTTTATCAGCTGTTTGACTCTCATTCTGACGGCACCCATTCACTGCAGAGATGTAATGCTAAATTTCTCCAAATCTGATGAAGTAACAAACTCATCTTTATCTTGGATGGCCTGATGGTGAGAACATTTTGCACATTTTCATTTTGACTGAACTATTCATTTAATATAAAAGCAAAATTAATATCAAACCACTATTGATCCAAGATGTTTTCTACAGTATAATTAGAGATGAGGCGTAAAAATGGCCTTCATATATGAAAACTGTGTTGCACAATAACACACAGTGGTTATAACAACACACAAAATCACCACCACATCACAAAAAACACACATTCACACAGAGCCAGCATGAATAGCTGTTTTTCAATGGTGTGCCAGAATCTCAGGGGGGTCGGCCTTTTGGAGAACATCCATGAGTTACCACCTTCTGCTGGGTCGGAATGTAAAACTCCCATCCTTTTGACAGATCTGCTTTCCTAGATGACAAATAGTTGGTCGGTTCCTATAAGTTTATAATTGTGTAGCTCTTAAAATATAATCGTTAAAACTAAAGCAGATGTCGGGTGACAGTTACAGTTATGACAAATGGGCCGTATCTAAGGTTATATGACTCCCAGGGGAGAAATGTTAAGTTTGACTTTGACTGCTTGTCTGTTACTTGCAAACAAGATGCACTGGCACTGCATTTTCATCTCTTCATCATTCATGTGTGCTTTTTTTCAGTTAGGGACACTTTTGACAACTAAAAACCTTGAAAAGTAAAACTTTAAACTTAATACAGTACATTTTAATTGTATTTTGGTATATTATGTGGTCGTTACAATGTTATTTCAGTATTATTTATATTTTTCAATTTTTCAATCACCTTTAAATTCAAAATGTATGTATTTATTTTCAGACATTAAAATCATGAAATATTTAACCAACCACTGTTAACACTAACTGGTTTGTTAATGACATAGGCCTATATTTTAATAAATGTAAAACTATAAAAAGGTCATGCATATTAGTGTCTTCTTATGTGTTACATTTGAAATATCACGTTTAAAAATTGCATTTTCAAAATACCCAAATATAAGAAAAATGCAATTGTTCTCTGAAATGCTTTTTTAATTGTTATACAAATCGTAACATTGTATTTTAGACGATTAAGTGTTTGCACACTTTTAAAAGACAGTCAATTAAAAATGTATTGAGGCTTATTTTTCCTCAAATAAAATCTTTCTTTAAAACCATTCTTAGAGACAGAAAAGTTGCACTAAAGAATCTCTCTTAAAGTTATTAAAGAGTAACTAAAAAGGCTTCAAATAACTAACGCCACAAAAAAAAAAAAAAAAAAAAAGCTAGCAAATAGCATCTTGCAAAAATATACTAGTGAAGGTTGCCATTTTGTATCGTGACTCACACGAGCACAGGAAGTGAACCACCAGGATTAGTTACACAACAATGCATCTGATTAATCTGCATTCATCTGACCGATGTGACAGCTAGATTGCATACATGACCAAGCATACACCCGCATTAATGCTGCTCTCTCTGAAAATGGTGACTCATCAGGGCCTTATGAGACCAATAATTCAAATTCCCAAATTTACTGCAGCAATATTTCCTTCTTTTACAATCCACACAAGCCTTTTTCCTTCTGTTGAAGGTATATCGATAACCCCTGTGTTTGAATTTGCTTCTGTGTGTATATAAAGCTCGTCTGGATCTGTCAGGCACAGTAGGGGAGCTGTGAACTGCACTGGCATTGCACACACTGCCGTGACGCTTTCAGATAAACGGTGACCACTGCAACATGCTGACAGTGCATTTGTTGAATGAACACGCTGTCCATTTGTCCCAGAAGATTATGTTCTCTCAGAAGCTGATTTTTGTGTGAAAGATGAGGGTTAGAGCTCAATATTAGATGCTTTCCACCTGTTGGAGACGCACCGCTCGTGTCGCCCCCCTGTCGGTCGAGTTTATACCGTCAACACCAGCGGTGTGTACCACTGTAACATCACGTTAGTATTCAACAGTCGTGCAGAACGATTTACATGATGACTTAAACACATTATATGGTAAAAAATCCAGGTAAAAGTGTTAAATTCCAAAAACTGGTCACGCATTTCTCCCCAGCATTAACAGTGCGTTGTAATGACATCTAGGTTTATTTATCCTTTGCCTTCTTTATTGCTTAAAATGATTCCTAAGCCACATAAACATACCTAAAATTAGTTTAGTTTATCTTAATCTGTATATTTTTTTATATCACTAAACATATTTTCAACTCACCCACTCCGATTTTCTCGTCCTCGGTCGGTGTCCACATGATCCCGGTAAAATAACCAAGATATTAGAAGAGTTTCGTTTAAATGTCATGCACGATGACACGTTAAAGTTGAAGCAGACGGTCAGCCGTGTGTTTCAGCAGACGATCGACATGCTTCACGCGTCAGCTCAGGCTTCCCATCCGCGCGCGTCTGGACTCTCCCGTTATGGATGCGGCGGCGCAGCAGCAGCATCTGAGGATGGAGACGGTCGCTTATTTATTTCATTGACTCGGTCAGTCGTGGTTTGACGCCGGAATCCGAGAAAACCGCGCGAGGACAAGCTAACCTTGAGCGTTTCTCGGGTCAGGTGCGCGCGCGGCGCTCTTTTACGCGTCCTCGGTACGATTTTACGGGGTGAACGGGGAGCCTCTTCAGCGCCGGTGCTGCGCCATCTTCATCTCTCCTCCGTCCGTCCGCCGTCGTCACATGACGCAGATTGTCGCTCTTTAACGGGACACGAGTAAACGCTCAACAGAGCGCGCGCTGGGCTCGTGTTTGAGTTATTAGGATGGTGCCTATTTAAGTATACAGTTCACATTAGTTTTCATGCTGCAGTGTATAGGCTACACAGTAAAGCACTAAGACAAACAAACAATAGCCTATGTATGGTAAACAGTAATTTATATAGTATTCTGTAAAATTATAATAAATTAATATGCAATTTTTTCCGAAAGTGTAAGAAGCTTCACTAATCTTTCTGTCGTTTGATTTAGTTAATTATTTAGGCCTATTTATGTCATTATTTATTTTTTTCGTCTGTTTGTTTGATTGTTTGTTTGTTTAAACGTAAGTACTACTTTTTATGAAAAAAAGGCACAAGTTAAATTTAATTATTACTTAAGTTATTGTGCGGTCGGCGAGAGATAAAACTAAATTGGACAAACAAACAGATTTGACCTCATATCTTATCTGAGAGGGATAAAGCAGCGGGAGTGACCCAAAATTATAGTTTGGTAAAAAATAAATCCTTAAAGACTCAAAGTTTTTATCGTATCTATCGCTACAACACGTTACCTGTACAAAGAAGGCATCTCAAATACGGTATCCAGTGCAGTGTAAACGCAGCAAAATCCCGTAGTCACTTCGGGATTTTAACGTAAATTATAGTTTAAGAGTCATATTTTATCATTTATGGTGGGTTAGACTGAGAGTGTCTGAATGTGGGTTAACCAGCCATCTGACAAAAGTGTTATAATTCCTAATCTGACTATAATTACCTGGGCATAATTACGTTGCCACACCATATTGTCTTTCTGCAGCTGTAAGTGTGCCAGGGGAGCTTTCGCACCACTCGTTACCCATAAACGATTTTCAGTGCCTGCTGATGGATAAAAGACAGCAGAGTGTATAAAAACTGCTCAAGACAGCACTTATACTCTTCTTTAAGCCCTCAGAAGTTATATTAGAAGGCAAAGCTCTCGCTTTGCTTATTCTTCTGTGGTTTTTCTTCATTTTACAGACTTCAGATTCCTTACAGACTTCTGCAGTGTATCCAGGAGATTTAAACTCATACTGTCCTGAAGAAAGAAAACAATGATGATCCTGCAGAGGAATATGATCAAGATATGAGCAGGTGAAGGGAGACACAGGGGGAATCAGGAGCGATCACTGCCCTTCCCATCTCATTTACTCAAGCATTCATTTAGAAATGACAGAGTCCATTACTGAGTGTGTGTAATAGGCATTTTCTGATTATGTGCAAGTCTCTCACATGAATGTGCATTTTTGTGTCAGCATAAAACACCGCATCTTTGAAATCTAACATTTTATAAAATAGTTCACATTTGTGGCAGAAGTACAACACCCCCCCCCCCCCCAATAATTATACAACAAGAAATGAACATTAAACAATAACCATTAAATATTACTTATAAGCAGTTACTCTATGTATATTATATAAAAACATTATATGTATTGTATTATATTTATAATGTTTTTATAATAAACATAATCAAAATATATAAATTATATTATAATTTATATTTATTTTCTATTATCTAAAATTATATATATATATATACTGTAATTGATTTATATGTATAACAATATATAAGAATAATTCAAATGTATCAATTATATATTTATTGTATTAATTGTAATATATGTAATATTTACAATATTATTTGTTATATAATTGTTATTGTATATATATATATATATATATATATATATATATATATATATATATATATATATATATATATATATAATTATACAGATGCCCAATTAAGATTAAAAAAAGCACGATTCTGAGTAAATGTATCATGATGTTCCACAAGCCACTAATATTATTAATTTATTATATTAATTATATATTTAAAATCACAAGTAATATGGTAAATTCTATTTCGATTTACAATATTAATTGTAATATATATATATTATATATATATATATATATATATATATATATATATATATATATATATATATATATATATATATATATATATATATATTGCTTATATATAATTATAATGAATTCTAAATAATTATTGTTTATAAATATGTGTAATATTTATTATACATATTTATAAACAATTACACAGATTACGAATAAGATTAAAAAAATCACAATTCTGATTAAATGTATCATGATGTTCCATAAGCCACTAAAATTATTCATTTATTATATGAAAAATGTTTAGAATTACAATTAATGTGGTAAATATTATATATAATTATACTACATATTACATTTAATACTTACATAATTAAATTAATATATATATATATATATATATATATATATATATATATATATATATATATATTATAAGCAATTGTAATGTATATGTATATATAATTAAAATGAATTGTAAGTAATTATAATATTAATATTAATTTATAAATATTAAAATTCTAAATATTAATCATTAATTCTATGTTATAAATGACAAACTAAGATTCAAAAAGCACAACTCTGGTTCCCCTGTTATTCCACAAGCCACTTTGAATCTGTTGTTGTTGTTTTTTTGTTTGTTTGTTTGTTTGTTTGTTTGTTTGTTTGTTTGTTTGTTTGTTTGTTTGTTTTTTTGATGCATACATTTTATGCATGTTTATTTTTAGATGTTAAGGTGATTGTCTCTAACACCTCGATCCTGTGGGAACTGAATAAACATTCCGGACATGAGGTAACCATGGTGACGCGAACAGCAACCTGCCGCATTTTCACAGGCAGCTCATAATGGTCACTGTGGGTGTTGCGGATTCTCCTGACCTGCTGCGCAATCGTCCATGCATTGCCTTATTCAAATTCAGTATCTCATCTATTCATTCCAAGTCCATGTTTATCGCAGGCGCATATATTATTGCAGTTCCAGTGCAGATTTATAGCCATGAGAGCTTAAATTGAATTGAAACCAATGATTATCTTCACTTAGTTTGGAATTCAAATGCATAAAACAGCTTTTGCAGGCAATTTATGTGTCTACTATGCAGCAACATGTATCAGCCAAATAGATCTATATATATATTGATTCTATAAGGGCGAAGTATACCAAAATATTCTGTTTTATTAGTTGTATTTTCAGCCTCTAGTGTGATATATAAAATATCATATGGCGCATATGTAGTGAAGGGAATTTCTATTTGTTACTCTGGCTGGCTGTGATTCAAAAGTCTTAAGAGAGGCAGTGAAACACGAACAACACTGAGTCATCACGATTCAGCAGAGAATTCTCCAGATGAAAGCAGTTTGAGTTAAAACTATCAAACACATCCTTCTCTTCGCTGTGTCACGAGGAGTCGTGTCTGTGGCTGCATACGGGACCTTGTAGATGGTTTTTTTTTATATTTCTGGTAAATCTTCAAAGATTAGATTAGATTGTTTTGAGAATGAGATTTCAGATTCAAAGGATGTTTAATCAAAGAGATTTTTGCATGGATTCTACGCGGCATGTAATCCAACAACACAGTCTTTCAGACAGAAGTGCACAAGAATATATGTTTAAACATTCACCATTCTTCCATGTTTAAAAACACATTCATGCTGTTTGAATACACACGTTGATTTGTTCCACAAACATTACAATAAATAAACCATGGATAAATAAATAAAGGAATGCATACATAAATATATTTATAAATACGTGAACATGAAAGATAAGAAAATACAAATAAGTAAATATTAAAAAGAAAAACAAATAAATAAGACATTGATTGATGTTTCACTAAATGCTGTCCTGAACATATTTCAGGTAAATGCCACTTTCTTGATTAAAATTTCTATAAAAGTTTGCAGTGGCATCATGTGGTAGAGATATGAATAGCAATACAAATGTGTCAATGGAATGAATTATTGTGATCAAGGACCAATAGTGCTCATATTAGTACCTAAAAGTTACAAAAGTATATTTTTGAAAAGGTACCGCCCCAGCTTTCATATTAATGTGGACAGATCTTTGTTGTTCCCCCCATGGCTGTGTTTAGCACCTGTGGCTCTGGAGGAATTTTCTTCTGAAGGATTTGTAGTGTTTGTCTTTTTATCTTTAATCATTACTGTCTGTTCTCAAAAGTGTGGCACATTGTAGTGAGGACTGTTTTGTGAACCCGTTACGATATAAAGAAGGCTTTGCAAACACACATGAGGAGTTTACCTCTGTAGTTGGTAAAGGAGACGTAAGGACATACTTGATTTGGTAAACTATTGACATGACTGTCTGTGCTTTCTAAGGGTGTTACTCTTGTTCCAGTGTCTCTTCAGGACCCAGTTCAAATCACTGTGTTGTTGGAGGCTCTGTTATATTACCATGTTCATAGAAGGAAAAGGAGCTAAACCAGACGAAATTAATGTGTTTTGGAGATGCAATAATAGCATGGTGGTTTATGATATTGAAAATGGCATTCCCTCAACAAAAGGCAGGACACAATGTTCAGATATTGTGTAGAAAGTTTTCCCACAGCGTATGTGAACGGAAACTTTTCATCTGAATTTCACAGAAGCAAGCCAGTTCTCCTGCTTCGTCTCACTTATATATATGATATTATATATTATATATATATATATATATATATATATATATATATATATATATATATCTATATACGATATATATATTTTTTTTTTTTTTTTTTACTTCCTGTCTTTTTTTCCACACAAAGAATACATGACTTAATATCTCTTAAGTGCTATTAAAGGAGCCCAGCTCTGACTTCCTCTTCTCTGTGTGCTTGAGGTTTCATAGTGTTTCCGCTCACAGTAAGAGATGTTTGAATGATCACAGTATAGAAGATATTCACCTGGATCAGACGATGAAGATCATCCAGCTTCAGATCTGTGAGTTTATCACATCACATTTAAATAAGTTGTGTTATTTATTTATTATTTTATCGATTATTATCTTAATACATGTTTTCTTTCTCTCACAGATCTGTTGATGTGGTCTCAAGTCACAGAGAGTCTAACAAACACAGCAGTAACTTTAGGAGCTGATGTGATTATAAGCTGTGATCTTGATATAGAGGAGATTTACTGGTACAAACAGAAATCACCGGATCCTCCGGAGTTCATCTTACGCACTTACAGTAGCACATATGAAGAAGCACAATATGAAAAACAGCTCTTCACACACAAATATTCAGTGAAAAACTAAACAGTCGTCGTGTTCATCAGAAATATCACCGCTGATGAAATTAGGAGTTTATTATTGTGTCAAAACTAGTGAACCACGAAAATTCAGCAACGGCACCAGAATCTACATCACTGGTGAGTCATTTTCTCATTTCAATTTTACTTTTTCTCATTTTAAATATGATGAATTTCCATGTTGAATATACTGTATATGTTTATAAAGTTGTTAAAGACTTAAACAGAGATTAATAGAATTAGAAACCATTTACAGACTCAGTCCACAGGAATCAGACAGAATCACAACAGGAGACACCATGGAGAAACCTGACCATCATCACATCTGTCCTGCTGAATGTGCTTCTGATCGTTGCATTAATAGGTTTGAACTGATTTTACTGCGAGTATGTCCAGGTTTCACTGAACTAACTACAAGACAAGATTCTAGATCTACACAAACATAACCATATTACACGTTCTTTGTTTGTTTAGACTGTTATAATGTGTGAATTCAGTAATGTTTGATTGATTGTTGTTTCAGGTTTGGTGAAGAGCTACACTGATGTTCCTGGAAGATCTAAAAATCACACTGCAGCTCAAAACTCAAATAATCCAAATGTAAAATACGTCTCAAATAAATGTTATATTATTTTTACCTGACCTAGTGATTATTGCAGTAAATCCTTTCAACCTCAAATAACATGATCAAGATTCATTATCTGAATGATCTGAAAAATGTAAGATGTTACACGACTCTGTGAAACACTTGACTGAGACAGACAATATTTTAAAATGTGATTCAATCCTGTCATGCTTGAAAAATAACCCCCTTCATCCCTTGTGAGAATTTATTTGCAATAATGATTGGCTGACTGTACATCGTGTCTTACATACTGTATATGGCCACTGATATATAATGTCTTTCTCTTTCAGTGTGCTGAAATAGATTTTTTCATGTATCCTGGTAACACCATGCATTGCCGAGAGCAGAGCACTGTTGTCCTTTACAGCCAATGAAATTTTCTGTTGTTTTACAGTTTTATGTTTTATTATTTGTCATACCACTGGAAATCAAGGACACAAACATCAATAAAAGCTCTCAAGAGGTTCTTTTTTGGCTTGCATAGAAATATTTTTATACATATTGTAACATCTAACATCTGCACAGCTCTTGTTTGTGGTTTACACACAGCATGGTTTCATGCAAATAAAATGTTCCACTGGTTTGGTCACTTGATGAACAACACCTTACACACTTGGCATGCAGCGTGGTGGTTTAAACTATACCCAAGTGAACATGCAACACCCATACACTATGAACAAATGTACACCTTGACCTATTTTTGACTACTGAGTTTCACACATTTTATTCTGTTCATCTTATTCATTTCCATAAAACAGAATAACACTGAGCACAAAGAACAAAAACTACAATAAACATATTTATAATACAGGGGAAACACTTTATTTTAAGGATCAATTCTCACTATTAACTAGCATGCATATTTCTAACATATTGGCTGTTTATACTTATAAAGCACATATTCATGTCTTTTGCTGCAGGAGCATATTTTAGATTCCTTAATCTCTGCCCCATATCTAAACTTAACAAATGCCTTACTAACTATTAATAAGCGTCAAATTAGGACTTTATTGAAGCAAAAGTCATAATTATTTAGTGAGAATTGGACCTTAAAAATAAAGTGTGACCATTAAAGGCATGAAATTAGAGATTAATACTTAAAAGATAAAAGACAAGAGCTCTTATATACGGGTTAATGTTAGATTTTAAATACAAGAAAACACACGTGGTCAGAGCAAACCTGCCTTTAACTTCCTCATGACTGTGGTTAAAATCACCCTGTTATTTTGAAAGCACTGAGGTAAAGTTTCATCTTTAAAGTTGTGTGAAAGAAACAAGACTGCAGTGTTTTAATTTTAGTGTTTTAACATCCTGAAGGCCATGCAGCTTCTTCTCTGTGACTTTATTGTACATTATGAATATTGTAATGTGCTTTGTAAATTAATCATTTGACATTGTATTATGACACAATTACATTCGAAATTGTTTTGTATGTGTGTGTGTGTGTGTTTTGTTTCACAGTTCTGTTCATATTTTGTCAAGCAGCAGAGAATTTAACAGATCAACTAACAGATTTAGGTCATAAACTTTGATCTTTATGTACAGGAGGCTAACTAGTTATTACTGAAACTACCAGATTCTTCGGTTCTGATATTACTTTTAAATATACAACTTCAGCTAAATTTTACTACAATAAAAACATTTAAACTTAAATATTCAGAGCAAAGTTAAACATTGTCTGTCCATAAACAATGTCTATAGTGATGATGTAGGACTTATCACTGTGTGACCTCATGATGCACCCAAAATTTACAGCAACAGCACCAGCTCACAACACAAGGGCCGTTTGACACGGGTCTTAGAAGAATACAACTCATGATGGGTTTTCTGTCTATTTGTTATATCAAGCATATATAAAATGGATTTAGAGACTTTTATCAAGGTTTAATCCTTAGTTTCAACCAAAAAGAGTTGGGACATTAGTCATTAAAAAAATAAAATAATAAAAAAAAACAAAATATATATCTATATAATATATATATATATATATATATATATATAAATACAAGTCCACTCTCCTAGAAGGAAAAAGGAGCTAAGACCAGGAAGGACAAATGAATGTGTTTGGAGATGCCAAATAATAGCATGGTTTTGTTTAGATATGAAAAATGGCATCCCTCAACCAAAAGGCAGGACACAATGTTCAGATATGGTATAGAAGTTTTTTTTTTTTTGTATAAATCAATCAAGTGAATTTTATGTGAATTCAGGTTTAAAGGCTGAAGATGGCGGAAGCTGCTATCAGAGAGCCCAGCTCTGCGTCCTCTTCTCTGGTGCTTGCGAGTTTCATATGTGTCCGCTCCCGGAGTAAAGAGAAATGTTGCAATGATACAATATAAGAATATGTGATCAACCTGGATCAGAAAGAGACGATGAGATCATATCCAGCTTCAGATCTGTGAGTTTATAGTCACATACACACATTTGATGAAAGTTGTTGGGTGTTATTTATTTATTGTTGAAATATAAATTATCTTCCATAGAGGGCTTTATTTCTCTCACAGATGTCTGTTGTGATAGATTGGGTCCAAGGTCACACGTAGAGTCTAACCAAACACAGCAGTAACTTATAGGAGGCCAATGTTATTAAGTAAGCGTGTGGACTGGTATAAAGGATATATACGTGGATGACAAAACTAATTTACCACCAGGGGATTCCTCCAGAGCTGCCTGTTACGGCACTTAACCAGGAGCACATATGAAGGAGCTAAATATGAAAACAGCAACTTCACACACAAATACTACAGTGAAAACTAACAGTAGATGTTCTTATTCATCAGAAAATAGGTCCATCACCAGCTGATGAATTAGGCGTTTATTATGTGGTGAAAAACACTAGTGAACCCACGGTAAAATCTCAACGCAAAAACGCAGGAAAATTACACCCACTACATCCACTGGTGATTGTTTTTGTTGATTTCTCATTATCGAGATTGGATCTCCCCCTCAACTCTTATGTGATACAAGTTCCATTATATAAATAGACTATCACATTTCATTATATACTAACATTTTTAAAGGGTCTTTGGTTTCTGCTCAAAGCTATTCTGACATTGAATAAAGACTGATACACCAAACCGTATTGTACAAGATTTCTCAGGCACAGGAGGCATCAGACAGAATCAGACAAAAGGAAGACCACACCAATGGAGAACCTGGACAATCATCATTATCTGTCCCTCCATGTCTGTGCTTCTGATCGGTGCAATGAATAGGTTTGTGTCTGTGATTTTACTGTGAGTATGTTCATTGTTTCACTGTAACTAAATACAAGAAGACAAGACTCTAGATCCGACACAAACCACATAACCATCTTACAACGTTCGTTGTTTGTTAGACTGGTAACAATGTGGTAATTTCAGTAATGTTTTGATTGATTTGTTGTTTTCAGGTTTTGTGAAGAGCTACAACTGATGTTACACTGTAATATGGCTACAAATTACACTGCAGCACTCCAAAAATTACCAAATAATCCAAAGGTAACAAGACGTCTTCATAAATGTTATATTATTTTTGTTTTTTTTTTACCTGATCTAGTCATTCTTGCCAGTAAATCCTTCAACTCATATAACATAGTAAGATCCTATATCTTAAGATCTAAAAATGGAATAAGATGTTACCCAACTCTGTGAACACTAACTGATCCAGACATAACATAGATTAAAAAATGGGACTTCAAAAGGCGCTTAGTCATGCTTGAATGATTAACTCCCTAAAATCCCTTGTATAAAGATCGTTTAGTTGCAATACTGTCATTGGCTGCTGTACATCGTGTCTATACATACTGAGACATGGACAATGTGATTTATAAAATGTGATTCTTTTCAAGCTGTGGGGTGCTTGAAATTGAATTTTTCGCAGGTTCTTCCTGAGAACAACCATTGCAATAATGATTGGTGACTGTAGCCCTCGTGTATTACATACTGTATATGGCAATTGATATATAATCTAATTACTTTTACAGGTGTTAAATTTGATTTCCATGTTTACCTGGATACACCATGGAATTCCCGAGGACCACAGCAACTGTTTGTAAAGCTTTACACAGCCAATTTTTCTTTCTGTCGGTGCATACAATATTTTTATACATATTGTGTCATCTAACAACACGACCAGCGATAGAAATATGGATCGATCATAGGCAAGCATACAACCCGCAAAGAACGTGCCTCGAAAGGAGTATTTGAGTATGCAGACTTGCATAACAAAGCTATATGGGTCTTAGGGTCGCGCCCTGAAAATCTATGCTATTTCCGCCACAGCACATTGTTTGTGTAACTATCACGAGAAAGCATGGTTTCCGCGACGGAAGATGGTCTGTTTCCACTGGTTTGGTTCACTCTGATGAAAACACCTACAGGAACAGCTTGCATGCAGCGAAAGAGCGCGCTAGGACCAGCCGAAACATGAACTCCCAATCGTCTAGCCATAGCTACCTGGGGGCCACCCAGGTAACCTAGAACCTAGGTTACTTACTGAGCTTCACACATTTGCGCGGATTCTGTTCACTATTATTCCTTATTTCCACTCGCCAATGTAAACCACTGAAACAAACATTTCATTAGCCTCCAGACAACGCGTAGACGCCAAACCATGGTAGCATAGGAATTTTTTGAAATAAATAGTAACAACTGACCACAAGAACCAAAACTACAATAAACAGATATTTATAATACAGAGGAAATACTTTTTTTTAAGGATCAATTATCACTATTAATTAGCATGCATATTACTAACATATTGGCTGTTTATACTTAACATAGGCACATATTCATGTCTTTTGCTGCAGGACCATATATTTCCTTAATCTCTGTCCCCATATCTAAACTTAACAAATGCCTTACTAACTATTAAAAAGGGTCAAAATTAGGAGTTTACTGAAGCAAAATCATAGTTAATTAGTGAGAATTGGACCTTAAAAATAAAGTGTGACCATTAAAGGTATGAAATTAGAGATTAATACTTAAAAGATAAAAGACAAGAGCTCTTACATATGGGTTAATGTTTGATTTTAAATACAAGAAAACACATGTGGTCAGAGCAAAGCCTGCCTTTAACTTCCTCATGACTGTGGTTAAAATCACCCTGTTATTTTGAAAGTGCTGAGGTAAGTTTCATCTTTAAAGTTGTGTGAAAGAAACAAGACTGCAGTGTTTTAACTTAAGTGTTTTACATCCTGAATGCCAGATTGCCATGCCAGCTTCTTCTCTGTGAGTTTATTGTACATTATGAATATTATAATTTGCTTGTAAATTAATAAATTGTCTTATTGGTTTTATGACAAAATACATTCCAAATTGTTTTTTATGGACGTGTGTATTTTGTTTTCACAACAGATCTGCACATATTTTGTCAAGCAGCAGAGACTTTAACAGATCAAACTGATCAACAGATTTGGGTCAAAATGTGACTATGAGACTACAGTCACTATGTGACTGTGGTTTTGATGTACAGGAGGTTAACTGGTTATTACTGAAACTACCAGACCCTCCGGTTCTGATATTAATCTCTTCTACAACTTCAGCTGCTATTTACTAAATTATAACATTTAAACACAAATATCCAGAGCAAAATAATCATTGTCTGTTCATAAATAAATGTCACTCTTGATGATTTAGGACTTTATTACTGTGTGACCACAGATTTACTCTAAAATACAGCAAACTTGTTATGGTAACAAGTGGTGCGAAAGCTCCCCTGGCACACTTACCGCTGCAGAAAGACACAATATGGTGTAGCAACGTAATTATGCCCAGGTAATTATAGTCAGATTAGGATTTATAACACTTTTGTCAGATGGCTGGTTAACCCACATTCAGACACTCTCATTCTAACCCACCATAAATGACACATGATACAAATTATGACTCTTTCCATCCTGGTGAACTTTTACCGGTGTGTGATCGAGAATATTCTGACCAGTTGTATCACAGTCTGGTATGGGAACCACTCAGTTGCTGACCGCAAGGCACTGCAGAGGTTGGTGAAAATCACTCAACACATCACAGGGACAACACTTCCTGTTATTGAGGACATCCAGAGAAAACGCTTTCTATGTCGAGCTCGCAGCATTCTTAAGGACCCCTCTCACCCTGACCATAGACTGTTTAACCTCCTGCTCTCTGGGAGGCCGCTTCAGGGGAACAGCTTTTTCCCTACAGCTGTCTCCTTACTGAATTCTGCCCTCTGACACCCCAACACAACAAGGCTCTGTCAAGTCACAGCTGTCAGTCCTGAGTCAAGTCAAGTCCTTCCAGAGTCTTGTCAAGTCACAACTGATCACACAGAGTCAAGTCACGTCACAGCTGATCGCCCAGAGTCAAGTCAAGTCACAGCTGATCTTCCAGAATCAAGTCATGTCACAGCTGACCGCCCAGAGTCAAGTCAAGTCACAGCTGATCGCCCAGAGTCAAGTCAAGTCACAGCTGATCGCCCAGAGTCAAGTCACGTCACAGCTGATCGCCAAGAGTCAAGTCAAGTCACAGCTGATCGCCAAGAGTCAAGTCACAGTTGATCGCCCAGAGTCAAGTCAAGTCACAGCTGATCTTCCTGAGTCAAGTCATGTCTCAGCTGATCTTCCAGAGTCAAGTCACGTCACAGCTGATCGCCCAGAGTCAAGTCAAGTCACAGCTGATCTTCCAGAATCAAGCTGATCTTCCTGAGTTGTCATGTCACAGCTGACTGCCAAGAGTCTAGTCAAGTCACAGCTGATCTTCCTGAGTCAAGTCAAGTCACAGTTGATCGCCCAGAGTCAAGTCACAGCTGATCTTCCAGAATCAAGTAATGTCACAGCTGATCTTCCAGAGTCAAGTCACATCAAAGCTGATCACCCAGTCAAGTCACAGCTGATCTTCCTGAGTTGTCATGTCACAGCTGACCGCCAAGAGTCAAGTCAAGTCACAGCTGATCTTCCTGAGTCGTCACGTCACAGCTGATCTTCCAGAGTCTGGTCACGTCATGTCTGTCACACCCAGATTTTCAAGGTCAGTTCTTCAGTGTCACAGGCTTGCATCTAGCATGGAGGATCCACCACTGGTGTCAGTCGGCACAGCTGGTATCCATAAAAACATTCACTCTAACCTTCCTGTTCCTGAACTGATTCCCCTGTCTGTAGTGCTTCCCATAATGGGGATCGCTTTATGGAGTCTTTGGGTTGCATACACCACCTCTGAAACTCTAGAGGCGGTGGCATCCACTATGATTTTTCCAGAGGTGGCAGCTAACGCTGCAGATCCACCTGAGGTAGTGGTGATTGCTGCTGTGTTTCCATGCCATCTGTGAACTCTCTGCCTGTCCTGTTATGGCTATGGAGGCCATCTGTGAACTCTCTGCCTATCCTGTCACAGCTATGGAGGCCATTTCTGAACCCTCAGTCTGTCATGTAATGGCTTAGAAGGCCGTTTCTGAACCCTCAGTCTGTCCTGTCACAGATAAGGAGGCTGTCTGTTAACTCTTTGCCTGTCCTGTCATGGCTATGGAGGCCGTCTGTGAACTTTTGTCCTGTCCTGAACCAGCCATAGAGGCTGATTGTGAACTGTCTGTCTAAGTGCTGCTAATGAGTCAGGTTATGAACTGTCAGTCCATCCAAGATCAATCCATGAATCTGTTTCTGAATTATCTGCCTATCCCATTTCCCTCAATGAGCCTGATGTTTAAATCACCTGTCCGTCCCAATCCCACTGACAATTCTGATGCCGTACTATCTGCCTGCCCAGTATCAGTCCATGAGTTGTTTGTCAGTTCAGTTCCAGTCAATGCTCTTGGTTTTGAACAGTGTGTTCACCATATCTCTGCCAATACATGCTGTTTTGAGTTGTCTGCTAATCCTGTTGAGCCATCTGTCTGTCCGATGTCAAGTAATATGTTTGAACACTCTGTCTGTCCTGTTTTAATCAAGAAGTATGATGTTGAATCATTTGTCTGTCCAGTTCCGATCAATGGTCTTGATTTTGATCTGGTTGTCCACTTTCAAGTAATGTGTTTGAAGTTTCTGTCATTCCAGTTTCAATCAATGGACCTGTTATCTGCCCCCTCAGTCCAGTCATGACCCCAGAAACCTTACCTGAGCTCCCTGTAGGCTCAAGTACCCTTGTCACAACCCAATGATCCACCTTTAAACACACTCCATGTCTGTCTCGTTACCCCTGTCATTTCCAAAGAGACCACTAATGAACTGTCTACCTATCCTTTCTCAGTCAAGAAGTCTGGTTTTGAGCCACATGTCTGTCCCTTTCCACCAATGAGCCTTATTTTGAACTGTCTGCCTGTCCAGTTTCAGTCAGTGCGCCTGATTTTGAACTGTCTCCCCTTTCAGTGGTCACCAGGGATACTATTGATTAAGTTTTGTGTTCCCTGCCTCGGTCCTTGAGACCATAAATTCACTGTCACACTCCCATGTTACATTCTTCCCCACCACCCAGTCCCTCCCATCCATCCCCCCAGCCATGGTGGCCTTCTGCTCCGCTGCTGACATGCTCTGGTGGGCCAAAGCTCCATCTTCTCAGCCGTGGTGGTCTTCGGCTACGCTCTGCTGGCCTTTTGCTCTGTTTGCTCCAGTCTGGTGGTCGTCTGCTCCGGTCTGGTGGTCTGGCATACTATTAAACAAATCTGTCTGAGATTGATACCAGTTATCTAAAAATATTTGAAAAAAACACACAATAACACAAACAAAAATCTGACTCTTTATTGTACCGAAATCCTATTGATATATCACTTGCATAGTAATTTGGAACGCAGTGCAAACTAACACTCTGGTGACACTTTACAATTTACAATAATGTTTCATTTGTTAACATTAATTACCTACCTAACATGGCAAATACATAATATTAACCGAATGTTTTCACATTAATGTCCTGTACAGGGCACACTGTACAGGACATCCAAAGCCGAATGATATCGTGCAAAGATTTAAGTTTAATTCATGCACACGGAAGAATGGAGAGACTGTTGCTGACTATGTGGCTGAATTGAAAAAACTGGCACAACATTGTGAGTATGGGGCCACGCTTTCGCAAATATTGCGTGACAGACTTGTGTGTGGAGTGAATGATGACAGGATGTAGAGACGGCTATTGTCGGAAGTTGACTTAAACTTTGAGAAAGCACGTAATATCTGTCGGGCAATGGGGTCGGCAAACAAAAATGTAAAAGAAAGGACAAATGTCGGTGCATAGAGTGTATTCACCGGACAAGAAAGGCCCGAAAAAATATTTTTTGTGTTACAGATGTAAAGGAAATCATGCGCCCGAGGAATGCAGGTTTGTGAATGAACTCTATCGTAAATGTGGGAAGCGTGGACACATAAAACGAGCATGCAGGTTGAAGCAAGCTGGGGCTAGTTCACAGAAAGCACCGTTAAAAGGACAAAGAGTGGAGAGAAAGGAAAAAGAGAAAGGTAGGAGGTCACATTTAGTCAAAGAAGAGGAAGTGAGCGATGTAGAGGATGCAAGTGACATCAATACAATTTACAGTGCATCACAAAACCTACCTAAAGTGGCTCCTATCACACAAAAGTTAAAGGTGAATGGCATGGAAGTGGAGTTTGAAGTTGACACAGGATGTGGTGTCACAATCATCAGCAAGGAGCAATACTCCAAGCTTTGGAAAAGAACAGACATGCCTGAGTGGAGATCATGCAATATGAACTTGAAGACATATACAGGTGAGAAGATGGGGGTGCTGGGCCAGGTAACAGGAAGAGTGACATACCAGGAAGTAGAAAAAAACTGGCGATGGTCGTAGTAGAAGGGGCAGGGCCAAATTTGTTGGGCCGTGGCTGGCTAAGTGACTTAGGGCTGCTGCCACAGCTGGTAAATAAAGTAACAACGACTCCAGCTGTAAAATTGTCAGATGTGTTAGATAGGCACACTGAAGTGTTCAAAGAAGAGCTGGGACAGCTTAAGGGGCACCACAGCAAACATTCATGTTAACCCTGAAGCCCAGCCACGATTCTATAAGCCTCGTCGTTTACCTTTCGCAGTAAAACCCCTGGTGGAGGCAGAGCTTCAAAGACTGGTGGAAGAGAAAAATTATAGAAACCAGTACAGTTTTCAGAATGGGCAGCACCCATTGTACCTGTGAGGAAGCCAGATGGCTCCATTCGAATTTGTGGAGATTATAAACTCGCCGTCAACAGAGCATCCAGTGTGTAACTATATCCTTTTCCTAAAGTGGATGATTTGTTTCCACAGTTCGCTGGAGGGCAGAAATTCTCAAAGCTGGACATGAGTCATGCATATCAGCAGATCATGCTTGACCCAAGTGCAAAGAAATTTGTCACTATCAATACGCACAAAGGACTGTACACTTATTGTAGGCTACCATTTGGAGTAGCGTCAAGCCCAGCCATCTTCCAACGCACCATGGAAGGAAATCTTGCAAAACATGCCACACGTCACAGTTTATTTGGATGACATTC
Source organism: Cyprinus carpio (assembly GCF_018340385.1). NCBI lineage: Eukaryota > Metazoa > Chordata > Actinopteri > Cypriniformes > Cyprinidae > Cyprinus > Cyprinus carpio. The sequence continues at coordinate 16,765,522 of NC_056593.1, read as the reverse complement.
TAGTCACAGGGACTAATGATGAAGAACATCTAAGAAACCTGGACGAGGTATTGTCTAGACTCAAAAGAAGCGGGCTGAGGTTGAAACGGAGGTGGTATTTCTAGGCCACAAAATCAGTGCAGAAGGTGTGCAACCAGTCACAGAAAAAGTCACAGCGATCCAGGAAGCCCCCACACCGCAGTCTGTGAGTGAATTGAAGGCTAATTTATAGCTTGTTGAACTATTATCATAAGTTCCTGCCTAGTCTATCCACCTTGTTAGCACCATTACATGCACTGTTGAGGAAGGAGACCAAATGGACATGGGGCTCTGAACAAAAAAAGAAGCCTTCGAGAAGTCAAAAGATCTTCTGCAGTCGTCAGCTATACTAGTGCATTATGACATACAGAAACTGCTCATTCTGGCTTGTGATGCTTCCCCATACGGGGTTGGAGCCGTGTTGTCGCACAGGATGGAGGACAGCACAGAGCGGCCGATCGGGTTTGTGTCACGAACACTAAATGCAGCTGAGAAGAATTACTCTCAATTAGAGAAGGAAGGTCTAGCTGTCATTTTTGGTGTGAAGAAATTCCACACATACTTGTATGGGAGACAGTTCACCATTGTAACGGATCACAAACCATTGATTTCATTATTTAATGAACTGAGAGAAGTGCCACAAATGGCATCGCCCCGTATACAGAGATGGGCTGTGACATTGGGGGGATACGAATACACCATTGTTTACAAAGCTGGCAAGGAACATCAAAATGCTGATGGACTTAGCCGACTGCCTTTAACAGAGACAGGAGTAGAGACTCCAGCGGAGGAAGAAAGAGTGCTCCTACTTGAAGAAAATGATGTGCCCTTTGTCAAAGCAGAACAAGTGAGGAAATCAACAGACAAAGATGCAGTTTTAGCTCGAGTGCGAGAGTTTGTGCTCAAAGGATGGCCAAAGAGAATGGATGAGTCCGTTTTTGGAGCATAGGGAGAATGTTTCTGATCATAGTGGATGCCTACTCTAAATGGCTAGACGTGTACCCGTTAAATAAGTCTACCTCTACAGTAACCATTCAATGCCTGAGACAAAGTTGTAGCCAACATGGGATACCTGGCTGAACAGGCGGTGCAAACGTTCAAAAGTCTAATGAAGAAGAGCACAGGAGATTCCATTGAGACAAAGCTGGCTAGAGCACTGTTCAGTTACAGGATCACACCACAGTCGACTACTGGGAAATCTCCTGCGGAACTGTTGTGTGGAAGAAAACTAAGGTCTACCTTGGATCTCATCCACACCGGATTTTAAAAGACAAATTACAGAAAAAACAGATGAAGCAAAAATTTTACCATGATCGACATGCTAAAAAGAGACATGTGACTGAAGGTGACCAAGTGTACACTAAGAACTTTGGTTCAGGGCCTATCTGTATTCCTGGGACAGTTCAGAAACAGACGGGACTGGTGTCTTGTAGTGTTGCACTTGGAAATGGCCAGGTAGTACGCCGGCACATAGATCAAGTGAGGAACAGGTATGTTGTGCCTGCAGAGGAAACTTTGGAGTTGGAGGAAACATCTATGAAATAGGGGGAAGAGTTAACATCAACTGGGGGTGTTACACTTCCCAAAGACACTAATGTGGAGCAGAAGGAGGAAACGACCAAGGAGGTGTTAAGATCAGAATCTCCTGTGGTGAAAGGCCATTTAGAGTTAAGGAGGTCGACGAGACAGAAGAAGACTCCGAGTTATTTACAGGACTATGAATAGTAAGAAGTGAGTTCCCCTGCCACAGGGCAAGAATGTGTCCTGGAACTCACTGGGACGGAGGTAGTCCACCTGAAGTCCCTAGTTTAGATTGTGATATATTGTAAAGAGTAATGTAGATAATTATTTGAAGCTAGTGTTATCTGGGGAAAGGGGATGTAGTAAATGGGATGCATTTGACAAAGTTGTCCAGTAGAGGGCGGCATGGGTTTACTTAACACTTGATGAGTGTCGTTCCGGGGTTAGTAGATCATCTGCTGTGATGGTGTCGAGATGCGTTGTCCGCTCTGCACCTGTTAATAAAGATTAAGTAAATTATCTCCATGTCTCCACATTTGTGATGCATCAAAGGATATTACAGTACAGGACACACAAAACAAAAAAGGTCCGTGTATCTTTTGGTCATTCGATTTTTTGTTTAATTTTGTAAGTAGAAAAATGAAAAACAGCTCCTTTTTCGTTTTATAAGTTTTTGCAAAAAACGAAAAAACAAGAATTCGGCTTAATTTTTAAGTTTTTTCGTTTCAGGGTTAGAAAAATGAATAAACAGCTTGAATATTCGATTTCTACACGTGGGCGGGAATTAAACTCCCCTTTCTGCTGATTGGTCAGACAAAAAAAAGATCAAACCATGCTGTCATCATTTCTTCTGCAGTTCCTCGCGGCAGAATAATGCTTTGACTTGGGTATATTCAGAGCTGGGTAGATTACTTACAAATTGTAATTGTAAACCCCATTGGTTAAATGCTGTATAGCCACCGGATTAATGACTGATAACTGTGTGAATGTCCACAAACTGGAAGACTTTCTGAGTGTATATAAGCGGTAGACTATTTTAGAAAGGAACATTTAAAAAAAAAAAAAAGAGGAATTAGAGAGAATCAATAAACGATGAATCATTTATTTCTATTGTGTAAATAATATGTAATATATAAAAAAGTAACTGTAGTCTGATTTAGTCGGACACTTGTGCACTCGCACACAGGAATGTAACACAAGATTTACATAAATGTAATTAATTGCCATTTGGTTTGTTTCTCACCAAACCTTACTGTATACCTTCAGAACGTTTGGAATATAGCATACGCCAACGAGATGCATATTATTTTATGACAGATTTGCATCCGCTTAAAGAATGAAAAGTGAAAGTCACCGTTCTCTGCCATTAAATGGTAAGAGCGAGCAGGACATTTTGTGTGTGTGTTTCGGAAAAAAGAAGGTAGACCTAATAAGCCTTTAGAACAACATCTGACTAGTTACCCTAGTTTAAATAAACAGAAAAACGCGACTACTGTCAAGCACAGACCAGTATTGAAGTGCACAGGAAATATGCAGCAATCTAAACAGTTTATTTAATTAATATTGAGAATTAGTTGATGTTCACCTGGATTTGTTCCTGAAGAGGGGAAATAATTAATAAGTTGTCATTTATATAGTCATATGGTAAAATGCATATTTTTTATTTGTGTACATTCAAAATGACTACAAAATGTCGTCCTGTTGAAAAATAAAGAAAACAACAGAATGCACTGCTTTAGCGCAAAACATGAACCAATAGACAGCTAGTAGGCTGCTTGATGCGCCCATTTTTAAAAGTCTACATTAAGGTTATTTGACGTTAAATGCATTATTTAAGTCATTTTAGAATAAATCACAGTATATATCATGATAAAAAGTGACTTTAACAGTTTGGAAAATATGGTAGGCTTTGAAATCCCCCCCAGCAGCAGCAGAGGACTAGTATTCTGCTGCGAGGAACTGCAGAAGAACTGATGACAGTTTGCTCTTTTTTTTTTTTTTTTTGTCTGACCAATCAGCAGAAAGGGGCGTTTAATTCCCACCCACGTGTAGAAATCGAATATTCAAGCTGTTTATTCATTTTTCTACCCCTGAAAGAAAAAACTACAAATTAAGCCGAATTCTTGTTTTTCGTTTTTTGCAAAAAAATTAAAAACGAAAAAGGAGCCGTTTCTTCTCATTTTTCTACTTTCAATATTAAACAAAAAATCCAATACAAACATTTTCTTTATTTGAAAAAAAGACACTGAACGTTTTCACGTTAATGTCCTGTACATGGCGCCCAAAATCCAAACCTTGTGGTTTTCAGACAAACATTTTAAAAAATTCAAAAAAGTATTAATTTAAAAAATAATAATAATAATAATAAAGCACCAGGTTTGCTGTACTTGTAGGGCTAAACAATTTGGACAAAATTTTTGTTTTTTATATATCAATTAAACTAATAATGATTATGGTTATTATTTCTAAATAAAAACATTAAACAAAATAAGGAATATTACTTTGTAATAACACTATTTCACTATAATATACAAAACTGAGCATTTAAGAATAAATATAATAATAAATATAGCTGCAATAAAAAAAAAAAGCACACTTCTTTACCCTGGGAAGAACGTAAGGAATTGCAAATGTTTACCTCAAAGTTCGTCATTATTTTAGCTATTTTTACTCAAATTGGGGTTTGTGAGCAATAATGAGTACTCAATTAATTTATTTTTCATTTATACTCGTCGCCGGAGGGCGCCCTCGCGCAGAAACTCCACAAGTGAGACTTACTAATGCAGTTCCAGGACATTCAGCTTTCGCTGTAGATGTAGCCTAGTAGCTGAATAACATGCAGACAGACGTTTTAACTGATGGTTTTATATCTGCTCTTCAAGCCACCTCGCGTATTTTTATAAGAATAAAGTTTAAAATGCAATCCTAATCAATAGCCTTTATCACTGTATTGAAAAATATAAAGTAGCATGATTTCTGCCTCATTCTGTTTAATGAAACCATGTCAGATTACAATAATACATTATTCCAAAGACTCAACTGATGTTGTGAAGTGAATTTGGACTTAAACATATCATTATACTGTCATATATATATATGTGTGTGTGTGTGTGTGTGGTGTGTGTGTGTGTGTGTGTGTGTGTGTGTGTGTGCCTGTTTTTTGTGACATATTAGGACACAACTTTGTATAATGACATGGGTATGACACAGGTATTACAAGGAGAGGGTGACTTATGAGGACATAACCAATGTCCCCATTTTTCGAAACGCTTATAAACCATACAGAATGAGTTTTTTTGAGAAAGTAAAAATGCACAAAGTTTCCTGTAAGGGGTAGGGTTAGGTGTGGGTTGGGTGTAGGGCGATAGAATATACAGTTTGTACAGTATAAAAAACCATTACGCCTATTGGATGAGTTGAAACTAAACGATAAACAATTATTAATCAATAAGTACTAGTATCTAATGAAAAAATACTAGTAACTAATAAATAAGCACTAGTATCTAATGAATAAGTACTAGTAACTTTACAGATAAAACGATATATTGTCACAGTCATTGTTTATTTTCTTCATGTTTCATCAGTAAAACTGTTATTCAGCTACTAGGCTACATCTTCAGCGAAAGCTGAATTTCCTGGAAAGGCCCTCCGGAGACGAATGAAAAAGAAATTGAAAACCAATAAACCATCAACAACCACAAAATACAACTTTGGGTAAAAATAACTGAGTACTCATTATTGCTCACAAAACCCTAATTTGAGTAAAAATAGCAAAAATAATTACAAACTTTGTGGTAAACATTTGAAAATCCATACGTTTTTCTCCAGGGTAAAGAAGTGTGCTTTTTTTTTATTGCAGCTAAATTTATTATTACATTCATTCTTAAATACGCAGTTTTGTATATTATAGTGAAATAGTGTTATTACAAAAGTAAAATTCCTTATTTTGTTTAATGTTTTTATTTAGAAATAATAACCGTAATCATTATTATATGTAAAATGTAATGTTATATATTGGATGTAAAAACATCCAATGTCTATAGCACCAGTGCTATATGCAAAAAAAAAAAAAAAAAAAAAAAAAGAGTGACCATACAGCCCTGGTATGATATTTAATGATATTTATTGTTTTACTGGAGGGAAAATAAACATCTAGTTGACCCCCAAAAGTTTTGGCAGTGACATAAATTTTGTGTAGTACAGTCATGGCCAAAAGTTTTGTCAGTGACATAAATTTTGTGTTTTGCAAGGTTTGCAGCTTCAGCTGTTGTGGTGTTCATTCACATTGTTGTGTCACTGCCAAAACTTTTGGCCATGACTGTACACTTGAACTAATACCAAGTGTTAGCTCTAAATCTATCTCTAAAGATACAGTTGGTGTGCCCTATGCTCCATCTCAACTGAATTTTAGTCTGTTACTAACCATGAAAAGTGGTAACAAGGATACAACGTAATCTTCATTAGTCATTAATTCCAGAATAACACTAGTCAGGTAAATATGTATTATGCCAATTACATAGCCAATTCAAAGATATCAAATCATATCAATACAAAACATCAAATTCTCAAAGATAAATCTAAGAGTAAAAGTTGCTTACCTGACCTTAGAAAATACATAATATAGAGTGTAGAGACATACACCACACAACAGGTTTTCTGGTTACAGTATCACCCTGACCCTTTTGAGGCAATTCTTTAAATATACAACCAAGATAAAACATCCCCCAAATGGAGGCATGTACAGACAATTGGAATTTGCATTAACCCAGGTCCCAGATCTGGGTAGCTTACACCTGGACAGATGTGAAGGAAGTCTCCTGCACCTCCACTCTGTGGGGTGTCTCGAAGATGCCTGTGTATGTTTGTATGATCTGTTTCTCAGGAGATCAAGGTATCTGAGGTTCTTTCATCCTTACAGCGTATACACCATTTTTTGATATGCCATTCCTGGTACTTTCCACAGTTGTCTATTAGTTTTCATAACACTTGTTTATCTATCTAGTTTAATAATCTGTTACTGCACGTCAGGACTATATTCTTTGGTTTAACTCATTGTGATGGACGATTAAGGGAATGTGGCCTTTGTGTTCCTCAAATTTAAATTCCAGGAAGTAATGGCTGTGTGTGTGTGTGTGTGTGTGTGTGTGTGTGTGTGTGTGTGTGTGTGTGTGTGTGTGTGCAGTACTCTCACAGATACCATTGCTCAGATGAAATGTTAACATGAATTAGTGCACACACAATTTATAAATATGCTGAAGTGAGTTTTGTCACCATCAGTGATCAGGAGAAAAATTAAAGGTGGTGGTTCATCTTACCCTTGGAGGCCTCTTCTTACATCCTTCCCTATGTTTTAGCAGTGCCATTTTTGAAGAGTTTACATGTATAAATGTAGGAATCCACAATAAACCAAACATCAAATAGACCAAAATGACAGAAAGCACAAAACAGTGAAGTAGTCACCAGGTGCACTATTCCTAACAGCAACATCTTGGAAATCTAAAAATGATGAATTAATACAAGTTATTAATCCACCACATGCATGTTACGTCATTAACAATACAGTAGTTCTATATTGTTGAACCAGTGTGATTCAAGTGATGGCATTGTGACCATGTTCGGGAAACAGTCGTGACTATAGTTAGTTTCTACAGTGATACATTGTAGTTGATAAGCTTGTTATATCTTTGCATGAGAAAAGTAGATATGTGGTTGCATAAAATTCTTATTCATCTAGTTAGTCATCTAATTTGGGTAAGTCATCTAATGTCAGTTACATAAAATGTAAATTGGTCTTATTTGAATCCCCCCCAAAAAAGACTCATTACCCCTTGGCTATCTGCTAGTTCGTCATGCTAGTTCTTAAGACACAGTTGTAACACAGCAGCTATGTTTATGCAACTGGTTAATAAGAAAAATTAATTGGTTAAAATGTATGATAGGAGACCTCTAAAACTTTCACTTGACAGAGATGGATGTGAAAAGGTGCAGGTCCAGGGTGGCACTGGACACCCCTGACATCTGATCACCCCCCCCCCCCCCCTCCCACAATGCCCCCCCCTCCCCCTATAATTACTATGCTACTATTTCATTTTCTTTGTTTAATCATACTGAAAGAAGCATTAATTTTAGCTGGGAAATCAAGGATGCGACGCGTCTGGTCTAGTGTTCCGCATCGCGATTCATCGCGTCTATTTCCAGCCTCTCGTGTACGCGCTCTCGCAACACACGTTCATTTTCTTACGGAGTGAAAAACATCGCAGAGCAGCGAGGACACAGACAACGAGCTTACAGACACGACGGAGTAGGAAACAAAATCTCAGAATTCAAAATCTTCATTCAAATTTTCAAATGATAAATACAGTTTTGGAGCTTTTAGTAGCGTGACGGATCATGCGCGCTCCCGCTTTGCCTCAAGTTCAAGTGAAGCAGGAGTGCATTTTTATTAACATGAAGTACACACTGACGGAACATCGATCCATGTTGAAAGGTACACTACAACTTAAAGAATATATAGTGTATCATGTAATCACTCGATGAGTGTTTCAATCGTGGAAAGACAGCAGCTAGAATATATTAACAGCAGAAAATCCACTCATTAGTGTCCATAAACTAGTGAGAAAAATGTACAGTAGAGAGAATTTTGCAAAAATGACATATATATATATATATATATATATATATATATATATATATATATATATATATACTCATAATTGCTCTTTTTTATTATAATTAATACAAATGTATAGATATAACATTGTTATTAAATGGTCTAATATGAACTTGTATACAAAACAATTGTTAGGGTTCCCCGTATAGTTTAGTTTAAAGAATAAAGTTTACATTACTAGTCAAAAACAGTAAGATTTTTAATGTTTTTTTTTATTTTTTATTAAAGAATTCTCTTCTGCTCACCAAGCCTACATTTATTTGATCCAAAATACAGCACAAGCAGTAATATTGTGAAATATTTTTACTATTTAAAATAACTGCTTTCTATTTGAATATATTTTAAAATGTAATTTATTCCTGTGATTTCAAAACTGAATTTTTAGCATCATTACTCCAGTCACATGATCCTTCAGAAATCATTCTAATATTCTGATTTACTGCTCAAAAGTGTCTTTATCATCACTTTTGATCAATTTAAAACATCCTTGTTAAATAAAAGTATTAATTTATATAATTCACATTTTTTATGTTGGAGTTATACACTGACTTTCTGTCATGGACCCCCTGAATTAGCCTTGGCCACCCCCTGGCCACCCAGTGTATAAAACTCTGATACCTTTTATGATTGTGAGGGAGGAGCTATATGTACAGTCTAAGGTGGTGTTTCTAGGATTCTCCCCTCACAGACTGTGTGGAATGATTCAGTCTAATTTTGTTTAACATTTTTTTTCCATGTAAATATGATGCAGCATTTAGAGGTACATGGATTCCAGTGGTAGGTAGGTGATTTAATTTATTTATTGAAGTTTTACTATTGCATGTCTAGTTTTTTTTTTTTTTTTTTTTTTTTTTTTTGTCTATTTTTTTTAACATTTTGCATTTTATTTCTGTGTATATTAATTTGTCACTAATGAAGCATATTTGGCTCAATGTTTGTTTCATATCGGCTGATTATCACACTTTTGCTGTTGTTAAAAAATAGTTACAGTATCTCAAACAATTCTCATGTTTAACAAAATAGTCCAAGTGGAACTGGGTGTTTGCTTCATAGTTTAAAGAAAATGATACGAGTTGGTACAAGTGTGTACTTGCTGGGACCCCTCAAGCAACTAGAGTGGGAAAAGTCCATCATTCAAGTGCATGTTAGTTCAACATGCGGGTTAACTTTTTCTTTTTTTTTTTCTTTTTTTTTTAAAACATTGAAATATTTTTTGATTGTTTGTATTTTAATGTTATATATTTATTTAAGATTTACATTTTAGAATAATCAGACTCACTATGCTCATGTTTTTCAAGTGCACATATGGCTCCTTATAAAGTGGAAACTGTAGTCTTGTTTACATTTTCAAACAAAAGGGCTCATTAATGTTTCAGCTGCTCTGCACTGTTTAATTTGTTCATCTTGTGGTGAGTGAATGCAAATATTTCCCTTGTCAAAACCCATATTATATTCAGTCATAGCCTACCTGCTATTGTATTTTTTGCTGTCTTTTTCAGCAATGTATTTTTATAGTTTTACACTATCAGTAATCTGCATAATAGTGTATCATGGCTAGTCACCAGCATATGCTTTATTTTGGATGTTACAGTGCCCCTTCCAAGCAATTTAGCTAGCTTAACCAGCTATTTGACACACACACATACGCACACACACACACACACACACACACACACACACAAAGAAAGCAAGATTGAGGTGGTTTGCCAGCATCCCCAGCTAAGTTTACTAGTGAATTACACTGGTATATTAGCAAGATATCACCAAACCAGCATAAGCCTGTATTACCCTGCTGAAAAATACAGGGAGAATTTTCAAACTTTATGATAATATAATTTTAATAAGATAAAAGGCCACTTAAGTGTACTTAAAGTTCATGACAATTGCTGCATCCTACTTTGCATACTATTCATTCTATATTGTTAAGAAGTTACAGCCAATAATGCACTTATTAATGTGTGATGTCATCCAATGGTCGCTCGCTGAATAGAGAGAAGCATTAAGTGTTCTTCTGAGGCTGAACAATAATGATAATTTTCCATAAAGTGGACATTATTTACACACTTAATATACACACTCACAAAATTCCCTAAGTACTACCCCTCCATGGAATCCCAGCTGCCATTTTGAAGTGTGTTCCACTTTGTGAAGAGAACAAGTGAAGTATATACAGACCCTCGAAACCTCAATTTTGACTGAGGTAGTGAGTCCTTAGACCAAAATGCAACACGATTGTGACGTCACCGCAGATCAAGTTCAATTTACCCCCCAAACAACTTTATGATATATTAATATATATTTTTTAAACATTTAAAACAACCCAAACATTCCTATATACATATAGAATGCTGCATCAAACAAATTCGGAAGGGAAAAATGTAAATAATAAATCAACTCCATACGGATTCCAAGTGATCAATGGCTTAAGACCTTTTTTAAAATATTTATGTTTAATTATATAATAATGACTGTGCTCACTTTTATTTTAGATATAAGATTGATATTGATTCATGAACTAGTGAGCTAATTGAAACGCACCCTATGTCTTTCAGTGCAGACTTTACTGTATACTATGTCAGTTTTCAGTTTACTGCAGCTGAAGTAATAACATCTAAAAGATGCTTCTCTTACATTCACCTTGTGTCAATGTAGCCTTGGCCAGGGGGAGTTAATGTCATCAGACGGTATCCAAAGTTCATTGGGTGTTTCGACCCTGAACCGCAACACCCTCCCATTGGTGGGTCGGCAGTGGTGGCCAAATCACTGCCCATCTTCTCCCCCTGGCTTCCAGCTTAGCTCCTCTCTCCTGTTCCATATCCAGCAAGAGGTTCTGTTCCTTACAATTCTGAAGATACAGCTACTTCAGCTGGTGTTATATGTAAGAAACCACCCAGTGGCCCGAAAAGCAGAATCCAGCGGCCTGGTCAAAGGTTTACTGGCCCAAAAAGCGGAATCCAGCGGCCTGGTCAAAGGTTTAATGCGTATGCGGTCTTTTATTTGCGCTTCTGAATTTATCAGGATTTAGTTAGAATTTTTGTCTAGCTCCATGTTCAATCTGACTCCAATTTCACATGATCATTAAATTTGGGCAATATTTCTATCAAAAAGCTGATCACAGATATCGATTGTTTATTAATTTAGATATTTGAGTATTCTGGAAATCCCATACTTTCAATTATTCATTCACTGCAGTCCCGGTATCGCTTTAGAAGAGTAATTTCGGCCGATTGAATGCTCTTCCCGAACACAAACTCATTAGTTCTGATCTTAAACATTGGATGCAGGGTAAATATCTACCTTTAAGTCGGTCATGCTCTGCTTACTCATAACAAAAAGCATAGTTTTTATATATTTACGAAAACTGCAACTTATTTAAGGCAGCGATAGTCAAAAATCTAAATGGACTCAATTGATTTGCCCTATGCGCCATCTATTAAACCTTTCATATGAACAATCCTGAACACAGATTTGAGGTAATACCTTTGCTTTAATCTGCTAGAAATAATGAATAAAGAATAATGCAGAATAAATCAAATATAACAATTTATTATCATTCTGGTAAAATTGTATCATGTCAATTACATAATGAAAACAATTAGAAGCCAATTTAGAAAGGATAGTGTAATTGTAAATCACATTGTAGTTGTGTTGCAACTTTGCTCCTGCACATAGACACTATAGCCATATGGGGAACGGCCAAGTGATCCACACAGGAGGCACACAAATTTAACATAGTCACACATGTAACAGTTATCCTAATTTAAGACACATGGTCTAAAATGCATAGCAAAGTACTCAGGTGTTTTAGAGAATAAAACTTAACAAGCCAATGTGTACATGTAGTAGCACAAACAACTATACAGTGTGCTCTATAGGCACAATGTGTTTAACACAATTACATTTTTGAATAAATAATAGTATACCTGACTTCAGGAAGATACATAGTATGGAGCATATGAAATACACTCCACACTATGGGCTGATTTGACTACAGAATCGCCCAGTAGTGTTTTGTCAATTCCCTTAAATACTCAGACCAGACAACAAAGAAATCTTCAAATCAGTTGTAAAAAACATAAAAGACCTTTTGGTTCTTTAGGTTCCCGTGATCACATCAGGGTCACACCTGGCTGGAGATAAACATTCTCAAAGATCCCTAAAGGGGAACACACCCCCTCCCCAATCTTTCTCATAATATAAATGACTACTGTGAAATTGAGACCATTTTACCAATCGCACAGAGACCTATAAAATGATACCAAACATGAAAAGTTTACGATCATGAATCCTGAAGATATAGTAAATGTTTCATGTGAGAATAGTAACTTGAGTTCTTGGCATTTCTCTGTCAGCTTTTAGTGACCTGGACCATGTACCCAGGGAGAAAGGATGGGTGAAGGGACCAAAGAGTAAATGGTCTTTCTTCTAGATCTTCCTATCTGATCAAATCATTGCGAGAGTTCTTGAGTGTTTGTTTCACAAAGAGATCAAAGCCCATTGTTTTGGTGCATCTGCATTTGCATTGTAAGAGTTCCTGAATGTCTGGCTTCACAAAGAATTACTTTCATAAGGAAATAATTTCACTCCTTTCAGTCCTTCCCTGGTCCCTTGGAGCAAACTCTGAGCGGTCTACAAGGGGACATAATTAAATGATTTCCTTGTGATATTCATTACTGCCAAAGTTTTTGCAGAGCAGGCAACACTAGTTGATGAGTAGAGTTGAGTAGAGTGGTCACCTGAAAGAACAACATAAAGACAGGTTGAGAAAAGCACTGCAAAAATCACCTCAGTGACACGCCCAGTCCCTTGAGCGTAGGCATCCTGTGCCACCGCAGTCTTTTTGGTCAGGTGTGTTTCCAGCTGTACTGGCTGTGGTGATACTCAGTCTGTTGGATTACTTGATGTATCAGGTCCGTTGAGTTGATCAAGCATGAGTTGAAAGTGTCCTTCTACTCTGGGGAAACATCTGTGTCAGTGCTGTCCTCCCCAGGATGTTTATCTGACCTGCTGAGAAGCTTTCTGTCACCTTCAGGCAGAAGGTGGGATTGCAGGGTTTGTCAGATCAATTATATAATTTCACTGATGATACTCCAATGTGTGCAAGACATCTAAACAACTTCTGAATGACCAGGCAATAACTGTACACTGATGACTTTGGTGATGTTGTGGGATGAGAAAAGAGGTTTTTTCTTTATTGTGTTTTTTTTTCTTCTTTTTTTTTCAACAGAGATAGTGATCTAGTCAATATGTGACTTTGGGGCCAATGTTGGCGCTTTCTGTAATGTGCAGGTCTTTGTTGATGCCACGGATCATATTAAGGGGTGCTGGCAGATCAAGGTTTGTTCTTGGTTTGATCTGCCATAGTTCATGGAAATGTGTTTATGTTTTTTTGAAAACTGATGGGAAGGGTGGGGGTGGGGGTTGGTTTGATGGTAGACTCAACTGGTTTTGTTTTCAAATTTGTATTTGTTCTTATTATGCAGTAATTCTGTTTAATATCTATGACTGACCTTAATATTCAGAGTTGTAATATTAATGGCCTAAATGGCCCTCACAAACATACAGGTTTTCTGGCTTTTTTGTGAAGAAGAAAGATTGATATATTGTTAGTTCAAGAATCCTATTTGAAAGAGAAGGATGTAATAAGTTTTATGAAGTGGTATCGCATTCATCTTTGGATACGAAAATCAAAGGTGTCTTAATATTGGTGCAGAGGACTTTAAATATTACTATGTTAGATAAAGGTTGTGATACAGATGGTAGAATAACACATATAAAAACAATAGTGGAGAATAGGAATATTGTATTTATTTCAGTTTATGCCCCTTGTACTCCTGACCCTACTTTTTTCTCTGTTTTGTCTACCTATCTTTTAAAATTTTCAGATTTTGAAATTGTACTGGGTGCAGACAAGAATTCTGTAATGTCGCATATCCTAGATAGATCTGGACCAAAGGAATCACACTCTCAAGGCTTCTGTTCTGACAAACTTAGGCAATGTGTAACCTCAGCTTCATTGGTGGATAGTTGGCTTTAATTAAATCCTTCTGCCAAGTCTTTCACTTTCTTTTCTGCTACTCATAAATCCTACTCGCGAATTGAATTATATTTTCATCTCTACTTCTCTATCCTCAGCTGTTCGTGGTGCCGATATCTGTTCCTTATCTTTGTCGGATCATGATGGAAATTTGTGCAGATTATCTTTGATCCCTCAGCCATCTTGTGCAACTATTAACCCTAAATCGATTTAACCCTAAATTGTTACAGGATGAAAACTTTTGCAGTCAATTCAGAAATAAATTTGCTGAGTTTATTGAAATTAACCAAGGCTCAGTGGATGATCCGCGAACACTTTGGAATGCAGTTAAAGGATTTATAAGGAATAACTCAATTTCATATGCCTCTTTCCTTCAGAAAAAAACGACATAAAAAAGATAGCTGAACTGGAATCGCAGCTCCAGAATCTGACTAGAGACAATCAACGTTGTTTCTCAGACAATACACTCAGCAAAATTATGGCGGTTAAGTCTGAACTTAATTCATTACTGAGATCCAGGGCAGAATTCCTGATTCAAAGATGCAGCCAGAATTATTATTTTCAAGGAAGTAGACCAAGCCACCTTTTAGCTCTAAGAATACGCAACAGTGAAAAGTTTGCTAATATTTCAGCAGTGAAATCCTAATCCGGGCTCATTATGACAGACCCCAAACGACATTAATATCTCTTTTCATTCTTTTTACTCTAACCTCTATACTTCTTCTGCTGTTGGTGACCCTGACTCTTTTGCATCTTTTTTGTCCAATCTCGGATTTACCTAGGCTGTCAGATTCGGATTCGGATTACCTGGCTGAACCGATTACTCTTCAGGAGCTGGAGTCAGCAATCCGATCTATGAACAAGGGAAAATCTACAGGTTTAGATGGTATTCCAGTTGAATTGTATTCTACTTTTTGGTCGGATTTAGGCCCCCTCATGTTAGATGTGATACATTTTTCAGTTACTCAAGGCTAATTTCACCCATCTATTAATATAGCTGTTATTTCTCTCTTGTTAAAAAAAGATAAAGATCCAACTTCTTGTTCTAGTTACCGGCCACTTTCTTTGATAGGGACTGATGTTAAATTATATGCTAAGGTACTATCTCGTCGTCTAGAGAAATTTATGAACAGCCTTGTTCATCATGACCAAACAGGGTTCATTAAATCTCGCTCAGCTTCGGATAACTTACGCAGGTTATATCATATTATTAATTCAACTAATAGTTCGTCCTCCCCTTGTGCAGTATTATCTCTAGATGCAATGAAAGCTTTCAACCAGCTAGAATGGAACTATTTATGGGCGGTTCTACAGCATCTGGGTCTAGGATCGAGTTTCATAAACATGATAACAGTTGTATGTCAATCCAGCAGCCTCTGTTCTCACAGGTTCTGTTTGCTCTAACCCATTCTTTATACATCAAGGTACTCGTCAGGGTTGCCCACTTTCTCCTCTGTTATTTGCTTTATCCTTGGAACCCTTAGCTCAAGTGGTCCGTGAATCTATTTCTCCCATAATTATAAGGAATACTCATCATCATATTTCTTTATTTGCTGATGATATTTTATTGTTTTGGGTGGAGAAGCCGTAACATTCTATTCCTCATGTATTGAATTTATTTGACCATTTTGGATCTCTCTCTGGGTTTAAAATTAATTGGAGTAAGACATGTCTTCTTCCCCTCATATTCTAATTTGATCCCACTTCCTTTCGTGTATCTATTCCATTGGTTCAAAAACTTTAAGTACTTGGGGATAGATTTTTTTCCTTCCTGCAAGAAAAATTCTTTCAAAAAACTATAATAGTATTACTAGCCAAAATATCCTCAGATTTGGAAAATTGGGTCTCGTCTTCCTACTTCTCTTCAGGCTCGTATATCGGTGATTAAAATGAATGTTCTCCCACGTATCAATTTCTTTTCTTCCATGATTCCTCTGGCTCCACCAGTTGGCTACTGGAACAAACTTGATGCATGTGTTTCACGGTATATATGGAATGGGAAACGTCTTCGTATTAAACTGACTACTTTACAACGAAGTAGATTACATGGAGGCCTTTCTTTCCCTAATTTTAGACTGTTTGCTCAAGCCTTTTCCCTCCGCCCTTCATCAGTTTGGTTTGACCCTGATGCTTCTGTATCTTGGAGAGCAATTGAGGAATCTATTGTTTATCCATATAAATTGAAGCCTCTTATTTTTTCTGGGGTTCCGCTTAGGCAGTGTAAATCTAGGTTTGGTCCCATTGTAACCCATCTCCTATCCACATGGAGGGATGTTGAAAGTTGTTTACAACTAGTTACAATATGGCATAAGCATTCGCCAATTTTCCACAACAATAATCTTTTATCAGGCAATACTCCATTCCATTGTCCGCAATGGACTCATCATAAAGTAAACACTCTGGGAGATTACTATGATGATAGTGGTTTACAATCCTTCCAGAATCTTAAAACTCAATATAATCTGCCAGGCACTTCCTTTTTTATGTATTTGCGCATTAGATCGGCCCTACGGGCCATATGGGGGTTGTTGACCTGGAACTGGAACTCTCACCCTTTCGCCTATTCGCCACCTTTGCGCAAACTAATCCTTCCCACTGAGGAATTTCCCTCTTCTGCTTTAGGTCATCTATCTTTTTCTTCTGAGCATTCATACAAACCTTATATCTATTACAACTGTTTGGGCTAAGGATCTTAATGAGGATGTACATGTTTTATTTTCGGATCAGATATGGGGAATGTTTAAACTGTCTTCTAAAAACCCTAACCACCAAATGATTCATTGGAAATTGCTGCATAGGGTTTACTTGACTCCAGTGAAACGTTTTCATATGAATCTGTCTTCTCCTAAGTGCAATCTCTGTTCACAAGGATCTTTAGGCACATTTTTGCATTTTTTGGGAGTGCCCCTCTCTCTCTCCTTTTTGGACTCAGCTCTCACAGGACCTTTCTTATTGGTTGGGTACTGAGATTTGTTTGACTCCACGCAATTTTTTCATGAATGACTTTTGGGACCTTACCTTGTCCGTCCAACAAAGATGTTTACTGTTAGCTGCTCTCACTGCAGCAAAAAAGTTGCTAATCAACCGTTGGAATCCTCCTCACACAATGGACAGACGAACCTGGGTGGTATATTTGTTGGACATTATCTCGATGGAACATGGGTCTAATGTGAAAACTGTTCATTTATGGCATTCATCTTTTAATGTTGTGTAATCTTTTCTAAAATCTTTGTAAATATTATTTTATGTATTAATATTACTTAATTTATTTTTATTATTATTATTTATCTTACTTTATGTATTTATTTATTATTTTTCTTCTCTACCCTTAAGTCTACCAGGGGGTGGGATGGGTTGGGATGGGTTATAAAACTGTACACATAAAAAAAAAATTAAACAAACAGTTGTTAACAAAAAAAAAGTTCCATCTACGTAGATGCGGAGCGCACAAAAAAGTAATTCTGGACATGTTAATTTTCTCATCAAGATTTTTTGCACAAATAGAAGAAAAAATAAGTTATTTTTCTCATTAGTTTGATAATTCCTTTAATTTTACTTTCCTAAGAGTTTTTGCTTCTAACCACCTTCAGTTTTTCTCTTTCTCCAGCAATAATAGTGCTTCCAACTTCTTTCTGCATATACATTCCTTCTTTCTACATTCTGATCATTCTACTTATTCTTCTACAACTTTCTTTATTCTTCTAAATCAATGCTGAATCATCATGAGATTAAAGGCCATTCCTGGCGAATGTAATATAATATATTATAAGGTTGTTATAATATAAATTATATTATATTAAAAATAATATAATTTAAAATATTTTTTTGTTACTTGTCTCTGGAGGGCCTCCTGAGCAACTTGTTCAGAATGAGTGTTATCATCTCACTGATCTTTCTGAAGATATACTCTTGATTTGGCACTGTAACTACAGCAGTCCTGACATGCATTTTGTGCACAGCAGCAGGCCAAACTGGAAACCAGTTACAGGTTTTGCTGCTGTAAACATTCAATGCACTGAGAGCACATACTGTAAGCATGGGTCAGATCATTGCTTAATCAAAAGATTTTTTTGACTACAACGTGGAATTGGAAACAATTTTCTTTGTTTCTGAGCTGAGATGTCACTAGGTGCATTCTTTTGAGAATCTATTTAGTGGGAGAAAGTTTGGGGGTTGGGCAAACCCAGAGCAAATGCAAATACAAAGTACACATGTTGTTTTAGATTTATGGTCTCTTTGTCTTTGTCTGTCTGCTTAAAGACAAAGACTGAGAATCATACAAGTGTGTAGTAATTTTTGTAAAATCCAAAATAAAACCAAGCTATAAGCAGTATTTGTAAAGGCTGAACTTTGAACAGTGTTATTGAGCCAAATATTGTGAGATCAGAGATTTTAGTACTATTGAGTGATTTTCAATACATTTAATTTGCATTAGACTGTTTGACTAATTCTCCCTCAGGAGAAGTTATGGATGTCATCTGAATGGGTTTAACCCTCAGGCTTGGTTACAAGCCTCTTAGCAGCATCAAAATTATTATTATTTGCATTACAGTTTTAGATTGTGAATTTCTGATGTCTCCTCCTTTATTCACAGTCACTGAGACTTCTGCATGGCAGCAGTAGTTATCTGGAACTGAGACAGTTTTTTTTTGCCAGATTAGGGATTCCTTTGAGATTCTCTAATCTTTAATTTCATTGCACTGTTTTGCCCAACCTCACTTTGACATACAAAAGATTCTAGTGAGAATTTAATTATCTTTTTAGTTCAATCATAATTTCTCTTAACTTCTTTGCACATAAATGTTTCCTTTTCAAATGTTGCAAAGTTATAGCTGTAAAGCCAATAGACAATAGTTACAGGAAATTATCAATATCAGAATTTAGGTTTCAATTAAAAGCCCTCTTTTGAGCACCAGAATAAAATTTGGATGATGTAATTCCAATTTTAATTTTGGCTCAAGAGACTTCATTCCTCAAAAAGCGGAATCCAGTGGCCTGGTCAAAGGTTTAATGCGTATTCAGTCTTTTATTTGCGCTTCTTAATTTATCAGGATTTAGTTTGAATTTTTGTCTAGCTCCGTGTTCAATCTGACTCCAATTTCACGTGATCATTAAATTTGGGCAATATTTCTATCAAAAGCTGATCACAGATATAGATTGTTTATTAATTAAGATATTTGAGTATTCTGGAAATCCCATACTTTCAATTATTCGTTCACTGCAGTCCCGGTATCGCTTTAGAAGAGTCATTTTGGCCGATTGAATGCTCTTCCCGAACACAAACTCGTCAGTTCTGATCTTAAACATTGGATCCAGGGTAAATATCTACCTTTAAGTCGGTCGCGCTCTGCTTACTCATAACAAAAAGCATAGTTTTTATATATTTATGAAAACTGCAACTTGTTTAAGGCAGCGATAGTCAGAAATTGAAATGGACTCAATTGATGTGCCCTATGCGCCATCTATTAAACCTTTCATATGAACAATCCTGAACACAGATTCGAGGTAATACCTTCGCTTTAATCTACTAGAAATAATGAATAAAGAATAATGCAGAATAAATCAAATATAACAATTTATTATCAGTCAGGTAAAATTGTATCATGTCAATTACATAACGAAAACAATTAGAAGCCAATTTAGAAAGGATAGTGTAATTGTAAATCACATTGTAGTTGTGTTGCAACTTTGCTCCTGCACATAGACACTATAGCCATATGGGGAACGGCCAAGTGATCCACACAGGAGGCACACAAATTTAACATAGTCACACATGTAACAGTTATCCTAATTTAAGACACATGGTCTAAAATGCATAGCAAAGTACTCAGGTGTTTTAGAGAATAAACTTAACTAGCCAATGTGTACATGTAGAAGCACAAACTACTATACAGTGTGCTCTATAGGCGCAATGCGTTTAACACAATTACATTTTTGAATAAATAATAGTATACCTGACTTCAGGAACAGAGGGGGATACATAGTATGGAGCATATGAAATACACTCCACACATAAGGGCTGATCTGACTACAGAATCGCCCCAGAATCCGCCAGTAATGTTTTGTCAATTCCCTTAAATTACTCAGACCAGACAACAAAGAAATCTTCAAATCAGTTGTAAAAACATAAAAGACCTTTTGGTTCTTTAGGTTCCCGTGATCACATCAGGGTCACACCTGGCTGGAGATAAACATTCTGAAAGACCCCTAAAGGGGGACACACCCCCTTCTCAGCAGAACACAATTCTATAAAAGTTTTCAATCTTTATCATAATATAAATGACTACTGTGAAATTGAGACCATTTTACCAATCGCACAGAGACCTTTAAAATGATACCAAACATGAAAAGTTTATGATCATGAATCTCTGAAGATATAGTAAATGTTTCATGTGAGAATAGTAACTTGAGTTCTTGGCATTTCTCTGTCAAATTTTAGTGACCTGGACCATGTCCCAGGGGAAAGGATGGGTGAAGGGACCAAAGAGTAAATGATCTTTCTTCTAGATCTTCCTATCTGATCAAATCATTGCGAGAGTTCTTGAGTGTTTGGCTTCACAAAGAGATCAAAGCCCATTGTTTTGGTGCATCTGCATTTGCATTTGCATTGCGAGAGTTCCTGAATGTCTGGTTCCACAAAGAATTACTTTCATAAGGAAATAATTTCACTCCTTTCACCTGCCACCCTTTCTCTTGACATTGTTGCAAGAGCTCTGGGTATTTGGCACTGTTTCTTTCGAAGGCTTGATCGCAACCTTCTTCCCATAGAACTATAAGTTCAATCAAGATGATCTTCTTCCTCTCCTCATACTACAAAACTACATCTGGCATTAAGGTTGTCTGGACAACCTGGGGGAACTGCAGCCTAGCTCCCATGTCTACCTTCATTTCCCAGGCTTGGGCCATCTGATTTGTTGTTTTTAATGTGGTTGATCGTTTTTCTCCCTCTCTCAGAAACTTGATCAGTGGTGTTGATTTCCCATGTGCTTGCCGTTTGTTATGCTGTTTTTTATGTCTCTCTTGCTCCAGAGCGTTAGCGAGCACCGTGAGCACCTTATCATGGCACCACCTGTACCTTTCCTGGGTAAGCCCTGTTTTACAACCCGCCAGGATGTGTGCCGTTGTTCCCCTCTCCCCACAAAGCTTACATTGTGAGTCCTCTCTCATGCCCCACTTTTACAAGTTTACTGGAGTCATGGGTCCATATACTGACCGCATACGGAAAGGCTCCAGTTTCCTTAAATCGTAATGTAATCTTTCTCTTGGGAAGGTTCCATTTGGTCCAGGCTCCCTGGGATAACAGCTCCACAGCCCTTCTCTCCTCCTTCAGGTACCGTACTTTCTCCTGGATCATGGCTCTCCTTTCTTTAGTGTCTGATTTTCCCCATTGTTAGAAATGGGAATTCCCAAGACCCTCTCTCCCTGTGCATGGCATTCCAATGATGTCACGTAATCTCAGCATTCGTTCAACTTGTGCAACAGAGGTATTGATGTCCCACTTGCGTCCTGACCCTGTAATAATGCCTGCACTTCTGACATGCTCATCCTGGGTGTCTCTGTATGTCAGTACATTTCTGCATTTTGCCACCTCAAATTCCTCCACCACGGATGACAGAGGAAGCTGTAGCTGACCTGATCTTATATAGAGGCCTTCTGAAATTAAACTTAGAGGAATTCCCAGCCACCTTCGGAGGTACTTGTTGATCTTCCTCCCCACTCCTTCCACACTTGGACTTCATACACTGTCAATGGCCACATGAGCCTCGGTAGCAGTCCATGTTGGTAGAGCCATGCTTTGAATTTCCCTGGAAGTCCTGATTTCTGAATGCTCCTCAGCCACTCCTCTGCCTGCTTTTCAGTGCTCATAAATTGTTCCTATCTAAATGTGAGTCATCAAACCACTTTCCAAGGCACTTAATTGGATTCTCCTCGATTGATGGAATATCCTCCCCCTGCACTTGTAGCTTAAATCTGTTTGTCACTTAACATTTCCTGATCACCATACTCCTGGATTTCTTTGGCTTAAACTTCATTCTAGCCCATGTTGCCATGTGGTCAAGCACTGTTAACACCCACCTTGCCTCCACATGGGTTGTAGTCATTACAGTGAGGTCATCCATGAGCCCTCTTATTGGGGGTTGATGAATCCCCAATTCCATTCTTGGTCCTCGGGTTTGTTTCCTAGCAGCCATTAAAAGAAGGTTCATTCCATAATGAAGAGGATGGGGGTGATTGTGCATCCAGTTAGGATTCCCTTTTTCAGGTCTTGCCACTGGGTTGTAAACTGGGCTGTTCTGAACCGTAACTGAATGCCTCTGAAGTAGCTGGTGATCATTCCCTTGATGAACAGAGGAATGTGGTAATGGTCAAGTGCTATGTAAATGAGGGCATGAGGGATTGATCAATATGCATTGGCCAAGTCTAATCAAACCACTGTCAGATTTCCTTTGTTTGCTTTAGCCTCCCGGATCATCTGACTGAGAACACCGATGTGTTCCAGACATCCTGAGAAGCCTGGAATCCCACCTTTGTGGATAGAGGTGTCAATATATGCATACTCTGTCGTATATGGAGTCATCCTTTTAGCCAACACCAAAAAGATTTTTCCCTCAATACACAAAAGTGTAATTGTTCTAAATTGGCTTATGATTGAGGAGTTCTCTTCCTTGGGCACAAAGCAACCCTCCGCCATTTTCCAACACGCCGGAATTATGCCCTTTTCCCAAATCCTCCAGAACAGCTTCCACAGCCTCCGAAGGAGCATCAGACATTTCTTATATACCTTGTATGGTATACCGCTTGGGCCAGGGGCAGATCCTGTTCTTGCCTTCTTCACTGTGAAAAACTACCTCCCACCATGATTCACCAATTATGATCATCATCATCCCTGGTGTTTTGGGTATTTGGATATTTGGATTGGTGTCCAGGGCTTGATTTCTCAATGTGTCACTGTGAGTCTCTCTCTGGAACCCCTCTACATCTTCTCTGGAGCTGATCAATCTCCCAGATTTTGCCTCGCCCAGCAATGTTTTGGTGAATCTAAAAGGATTTTTAATGAACTGAGTTCTCTTTTTTTCTCTCTCCTTTCTCTGCTTCCGAGCGCTCTCTGCTCTTCGAAGCCTACTTAGGGGTTCCCGGAGTTGACTCGTGAGGTGTTTGAGGCCTTACCTTTCCTCAATGGGGCCTCTTTTAGACTTTTAAGTGAGAGCTTTGATTTATTTTCTCAAGCGATGTATTTCTCTTTCTCTTCTACTTGGCTGCATTGCAGTTTTGGTGTTAGCCAAAACTGAGCTCTTGGTATTTGGCACGGTTTCTTTCGAAGGCTTGATTGCAACCTTCTTCCAACAGAACTGTAAGTTCAATCAAGATGATCTTTTTCCTCTCCTCAGACAATCCCATGAAGCATTGCTAATAAGAATCACATTAAAATAGATGGAGAAATATAAAACTATTCACTGAAAGTTGTTGATTATTTCTAGATGTGACGAGGGAGCAGACAGGAGTTTGTGAGAGTTACCAATAATAAGAGAAATCCTAGTCGACTACGCCACCCAGAATACACCACAACATAACAGTTATGAGCCAAAGAGACAGATATAAAACAAAAGTCACTTTATTAACATACAATTTATAAAGCACAGATACAACACTTCACACAAGGTCTCAATACATCACACGTCTATGCCAGTAACTTACAACACGAGTACATTACAATAAGATAATGAAATAAAGACGGAGGTGGCCAGCAAAGACCCTCAGATTTCTACCCCACAATCAATACCCATGACACACACACACTCGTGTAAAACCAAGTATTAAACACAGCACTCCATGTGGAAACGCAGTACAAGGTACCATGGCCAACCCCTCCCACCTAAATCCACACAACAAACAATACAAAACAATATATAACAGACAGACCTAGATGAATTCCAGAAAAAGCTATAACAAAACAGAGCAAAGCAGAAGTGCAGTCAGTTACTTTGTTCGTTAGGCTTCAATTAAGATCATTGGAAACCCCTGGATGTGCAATCAAACCTGCTGAAAATTGAACAAACGTTACGCATAAATTTGTTAAAAAACAAACTAAAAATTCCCCATACCTACCAAGGAAATGGTACAATACTGCAATACACATGGTCGCTCACCACGCTGGATTACAGCTACTTGCAGCCCCATATCTAAAAACAAACAAGTTAATAAGCCTCTATTTAACAGGCAAAAGGGGACTTTTAAAACAGGAACCGACCTGAAAACTGGCCAACAACCAGTATGCGACAGACAGGATGATAACTCAACTGCTAACACTCATTAAAAGCGCCACATGTCAAAAATGGGCAGTACCAAGGACGATGCATCCTAAGAAACCAAACACTTCCCCCTTTTATATGCACAACACAGCACTAATTGGCTCATGAAACTTACCCAACTGACCAATCATGATCTACATGAATCAACATGATTCTTTTAAAAATAAGTTGAAATACTGCAAACGGGTGGCTGCAACAAAAACATATACCATCGATTATAAACCTTGGTGCTCACAGTAGGTCCGCCTTTAAAGCTTTATAAGTTATTGTAAAAAATCTATTTCCTTATGTAGAAAATTACTAGAGGTCCGACCGGTAAAGCAGCCGATTCTATTCCCCTTGGAATAGGTGTGTTCGACTTCAGTTGGGGGCGGAATTGAAAGCAGAGACGTGAAGTCGGATACTTTCTGCTCCTGGTAGTGATGCACTTGCTGTGTTTGCATACTCTTATCACAGATGAAGTGAGTAACATGCAATATTCGTCAAATGCACAGACATTTCAGAAACGTTTTCATGAGCAACAGAAACACTTTTTATGTACTGCTTAATACAGCACCATCTGTTCAAGAATAAAGTTCAACATAAACATTTACATCGCCAGCTGAGTCAGCCGGCTGCTCTCGAAACGCTATCGTGGTACTTTAATGTCACCCATGACAGTGGCGTGGTGCATTGTTGGGTGTTGCTATTTTGAAGAATTGAAAATAGACTGCGCCATACACCAACTCAAACCTGGTCTAAAGTCTAAAATCAATGGCACAATATTTTTAAAGAGCGTGTTAGTAGAAAATGCTCCTCTAGGCGGGTCCACAACAACACGTTCACTTTGCTTATTACACAGAGGGACGCGTAGCAGCACACAAACATCTTTAAATATGAAACAATAAAAGATTAAAATGTAAAATATTATTATTGTGTAGGTCACATGAATATAAAAATGCCTACATGTCATAATGGATAGCCATTGCATGTATTAGAATTAGGCTACCTATATTTGCTCGCACACGAGCAGTTCCATTTCATCTCTGGAGATGCGTTCTGTCTTTGCGCTTGCCAATTCCGCCGTGTAAATAGCAAATCCTTCATGGCATGAGCGCAACTGCCTCTTAAAGGGAATGGGAGATGACACTCTGATTTGTTTATTGCATGTTACGCCCAAAAAACACCCATTACTCATTAAGAGAATAGGGACAACCCATTTAGATCATGCGGCCGGGCGCGCCGACCATTTTCCAGTCATTAAACTAGCAAAAGTGGATTCGGACACACCCTGAGCGCACTTGCGCCGTGCACTTTAGACCATGTGCTTAGATCGTTAAAATATGGCTATATATTTCTATCAAGATGGGAGAAGACGTCCCTTTTAAGAACAATTTCCATATACTGATAAACTGTAACACATTTAAATATGAGTTAAGCATGCAGATTATTATGCACTATGCATCACCCAACATATTTCATGGGAATCAAATGGAAACAATTAACAGTTTAGTTGTAGTGGCAAAAAAAATAAAATTACGAAAGGGCACCATCTTGCCCCACCATTGAGAAAAAAAATTACCCTCTACGGGGCAAGAAGCCCCTGGGGACATTTGACCCATACAGAACGTTTTATCTAAAGTCCAAATTAATAATAATAATAATAATAAAGAAAAACATTTTGTATTACTTTAAATTGATATAATTGTGCATCTTGAGAATGTAATTTAATAAAAATCAAACAAGGAGAAAATTTTCACTTTAATTACTGATACTCTTTTATTCAATACTTTTTGAAACCTCCATTTGCCAAGATAACAGCTCTGAGTGTTTCTGGTAATACCTGATGAGCTTGGAGAACACCTAACATAAGGTCAGAGACCTTTCTTTACAGAGTCTTCCCAGATCTTTCAAATTCTGAGGTCCATGTTTATGCATGTCTTGAAGTCTTGCCAAACAAATATATTTATAGTCGGAGTTCTAGAAGTCAAAATTGACTTTCCTGAAAGAAGACAACAAAGCTGAGATGCCAGCTGATCATCTGAATCTGTTTCTGTCCAGACTGTCACCTTCATACAATTTAATTTTAACGGTCACTGTCCAATGAGCATATAGACCATTCTTTGATATGCCATTCCTGGTACTTTCCTCAATTGTTTATTAGTTTTCATAACACTTGTTTTCATTGTAGAAAACTTCCTGCCAGTCTGTTTTTCAAAAGATGACTTTTCTTATCTAACCCTTTCCAGGTGCCCAAGGTTGCAGATGCATATACATTTTAGGATGTTATTGAGCTGTCAGGAATTTAATGAGTTTTACACATATTATCTTTTTCCACACTTTCATCTCAATCACATCCTGTAGCATCTCTCATCTCCAGTACTTCCTTCTGTAATCTTTATTTATAAGCTCAGTCACATAATGGCATAAGGCCTATACAGTCAGTTAGTTTGGTCTTGATGCCTTCAAAATGCACCTGGCTCTCATTCATGGAAGAATAGCTTAGACAAACATGCAACTTCTTTAAACATGCAACTTATTGTTTTATATAGAATAAAATATTTCATCAATCTTCAGTTCATCCCACTCATTTTCTATAGGGTTCAGGTCAGAGGACTGGTTTGGTCATGGAAAAACCTTCGTTTTATGCTCAGCGACTAATTTTTGTGTCATTTACATAATGTAAATGTGTCTAATTTAAATCTGAAAAAAGACTCATTCTCCCTTGGCTACCCCATATATATATATATATATATAGTATATATATATATATATTATATATATATTATATATATATATATGTATATATATACATACATCTCTGTCATGAAAGGTCTCATAATATATATCGACCTTTCAAGAGACATTTCATGACAGAGAATGATATGAAAAGGTACATGTATGTCTTTTTATTGTTGTGAGGGAGAAGGTATATGCACAGTAGGATACTAACGTGGTGTTTCTAAGATCCTCCCCACTTCAGGCTGTGTGGAATGACTCAGTCTCGTTGGTTCAACTAGTTTAACATTTTTTAATGTGAATGTAATGCAGCATTTAGGGTCACATGAATTCCAGTGGTAGGTACTGTAGGTGGTTTTATTTTTCTACATAGTATGTAAAATTTACTGTTGCATGTCTAGTTTGGTTTTTTTAACATTTAGTATTTTATTTTAGTGTATATTCATCTGTCACTAAGAGGGCTAATGCTATAATGCCATAATTGGCCCAATGTTTGTTTTTGATCAAAAAAATTACCTAAAAAAAAAAAAAAAAAAAAAAAATCTCATCACTTCTGCTGTTGTTATAAAATAGTTACGGTATTTAAATCGATTATCATGTTTAACAAAAAAAAAAAAAAAAAAAAGTCCAAGTACAGATGGCTGTTTGCTTCATAGTTAAAAAAAAGAAGAAAAAAAAAGATATTACAAGTTGGTATAAGTTTGTACGAGCCTTCAACCAACCAGCAAGAATTCAAAGGTCCAACATTCAGGTATGCATGTTAGTCCAACATGCAGGTTATAAATATTTTGAAAACATTTAAAACATTCGGATTGTTTTTTATTTTACATTTTTATAATGCATAGGTCTTTCTTTGAAAATGTCCACCCATTTGTGCAGTCTATTCTTTAAATTATGTGTTAAAAGCATTGTTAATAAGTCCTAGTGGCTTCACAGTATAATTCAGGTGAAGTGAAAACTATAGTCCTGTTTCCCATTCTCAAACAAAAGGGCTCATCAATTTTTCAGATGCTCTGTTTTGTTCACATCTCTATTTGTACCTTGTGTAACGTGGTGAGTGATTGCCAATATTTGTGATTGTGATACGTGGTGAGTGATTGCCTTGTCAAAACACATATGATATTCAGTCAGAACATGGCTGCATACGTGCTTTTATAGTGCTCTCTTTTTCAGCAATGTATTTTTGTAGTTTTACACTATCAGTACTTTGCTGAATAGCCCAGCATACCTAGTTGCCAGCATATCTTTTGGTTTGGATGCTATAGTGCCCCTTCCAAGCCATTTAGCTAGCTTAACCAGCTAGTTTTCTTTGGTTTACCAGTGATGAGAAAAAGATTGACCAGCATCTCCAGCTAAGTTTGCGAGTGAACAGCATAATTCTGATTATAATTATAATTAAGACTAGCACCAAATTGGCATTAACCTTTATTTCCCTGCTGAAACCCCCCCCCCCCCCCCCAAAAAAAAAAAAACTATATTTTCAGCACGGTGTTGCTAACACTTTTAAGGCCACTTAAGTGTACTAAGAGTTCATGACTATACTGATGCATCCTTATTCACATACTATCCATCCTAAATAGAATTCAAAATTAATTAGTGGGTCCCAAATCATTGTATGTTGAAATGAGTATATCAAAAGTACCTGGATGGTTTACTATTTCCAGAAAATTTCAAGTGCAGATCTTGTGATCCCCCATCTTCGCTCCCTCGATGTACTAAAAATGTGCACACCGTTACTATTTTTGTTCCCTCGATTTGCTAAATTGTGCGCGCACTTTATTAATTTGTTCTCTCGATTTATAAATTGTGTGCACGATTTAGCAAATCGAGGAAACAAATTAGTAAATCGTGCACACGATTTAGCCTACTATTTTTTTCCTGCATGCCATGTGCGGGGCTCTGTAAAGAAAAATATGTAGAATGCTGCATCCAACTAATTTGTAACGGAAAAATTTATATAATAAACTCCATAGCATATTCCAAGTGATCAAAGTTGGGCATCCAGTTCAGCGCCATTAGTCTGTAAGCAACGTGTGAAAGCAATGCCTATCGCCGACCTATTGGTGAACGTGGCCCGTGATGTCATAGGCGGATGATTGGAAGCACCTGCTGAAAACATCGCGAACTTTTGTTGTCTTCAGACTGGCCATCGGGAGCACCGGGAGAATTTCCGATGGCCTGGCTGGCGGAATTGAGCGCCACTGCCCGAATAATAAATTAATACAACAAATTGCATGCAATTCGGTTTAGTTAGCACTGCGCTTCTCCTCACATTTGTGCATGTCTTCCGTCAAATTAGTGCCTCCTTCAATCGAACAGAGTCATCAACAGGGTTGGTAAGTTAAAAGGAAGCGAGTACAAGTTACTCAAAATGTAAGTTGATTACAGTGCGGATACGGCATTTTAAAGTTAATCAGACACGAAGTCTTACTTTCAGTTCTTACGTGACTTTTCAAGGTTCAAACCTAAAAATGCACACACAAGAGAAACTCGTAGTTTTTTTCATTCGCTTTAATATAACATAAAAAACAAACTACATAAGTTTATTTTTATAGCCTCACGTCCAATACAACATTTATGTTGTTGTTGTGTGGGTAAAAAAAAAAGGGGAAACAAAGGGGAACGCGGGATGCATTCTCAGGCTCCACTCAATATCATCCAAATACCAATCCATAAAAATGAATGAAATGACGAGAAATACAGTAGGCAGATGGAAAGAGCTTGTTTATTATGAATGAAGGAAGGCATGTCAGAAACAATAGTCTCTGAGGAATACCAGATGAAACCACAGGCTCCTCCCTCTTAAGCTCCTCTACCCAACTCTGGTAATCAATAAAGCGTGGAGTTCTCATAGGTGCAAAAAAGGTGCAGTTCTCATAACAGCAGACCAGCTGGTAAAGAAGTGACAGGTAGGCTAAAAGAAAAATAGCCAAAAAAAAGTTCACAAACAATAGGGTTGTCTGTGGTTTCAAAATTTGTTGTGGGTATATAACTCAGTCCTGAGTTTAGCTCCAACACCAATTAAACACACCTGAACCAGCTAATCAAGATCTTAGGCATACTAGAAACTTCCAGGCAGGTGTGTTGAGCCAAGTTGGGACACTGGCCATCCAGGACTGAGGTTTGGAGACCCCTGGGGTAAAGGCTGGCCTGGATGAGTGTGATATTTCCCGGCCTGAAATTGTGTCCCAGTCCAGGCCTGTCTTCGGGAGCTGTCTGTCTGAAGTACGTGTGAGAGACCAAGGCAGGTGAGCGATTTAGAAAGTGTGTGCCTCCGTGCCTGAGGGCACTTGAAGACGCACACAATCTATGCGTCATATATTTTAGTCAGGGGCTTGCGCATTTGGTGCTCGAGGGCTCTGAATGCACTCATTGTGAGTGTATCCAATGAGAAAGCTCTGTTTACATTTACTCCACTTTTCAAGAGAAGTATGACAAGCATCTGCATCTCGGTGTTCAGGTCCCGCTGCTGCTGAGGCACGGCGAAGATTTGGACTGAGGGGTTTGTGGGTTTCAGACGCTCTTTGTAGGAGTTTTCGATCCTGCGGATAGCGCTGTATTAAGTCGAGCAGCTTTAGGGAGTGTGCGCCTCCGTGTTGGGATTCTAACACTCAAGGGCATATTCCGCTTTTGAGTTTGTCTCGATAAAGCGTTTGCACGTTCGGTATATGCGCTCATTGTGATAAGTCACGATGTCTAGGCTCTGCTTGTGTTTGTTCCTATTCCCGAGGTTAGAAGTGGGCTGCCTCCCCAGGCTTTTGGGTATTTTTAAGTGGGCGGTCCCTCTGAATCCCACTTAGTAAGTTTGGGTTGAGTAGAATGCTCCCCCTCTTCAGGGCTTGAAGTGAACAGCCTCTGTTCAGAGTGTAGATGTATGTGGATGGTTATGCTCCAGCTCAAGCTTGCTTTGTTCTGGAATATAGCGGTCTGAGGGCAGCTATGTTCTAGTCTGGCTTTTAAAACTAGGTTGTGTTCCCCCTTGGCACAAGCTCTCTCAGGTAAGTGCTGAAGTCTTGTCTAGGAATCTGCTATTCAAGGATAGCTGTGTTCCAGCTCGGAGGCTGCTCCCCTTTTGGGGTTTTTAAGTAGTGGTCTCCTTTAGCCCCTTACCTAGACTGTGCTGTCTACCATTCTGGGTCTTAAGTAGATGTGCTAGCACAGTGACTGCTCCCCTTCTTGGGGTCTTTAAGTAGCGGTCTCCTTGAGCCCTTGCTTAGACAGTGCTATTTCCCCTGCTAGGGTTGTAAGTAGATAGCACACTCTCTGTGGTCTGGGCAGCTTTGCAGGAAGATCTTACCTGGCTAGATGTGTATTGTTCATTCTTGGTCTACGAGCCTTCATAAGACCCTTAGGATATAGGATATATCTGAGGATTGTTGTGTTCTAGCTCAGCAGCTACTCTCCTTGGTTTAAGCAGTGATCTTTTTGAGCTCCCCCAGAGGCTTTATAGTTAACCTCTTCAGTGGTCTTGTGTATTCAGGCTAGTATTGCTCACATAGCATAGCTATCTGTGGATACTGTAGCTGTGTTCTTAACTTGGGTGGGATGTTCCCCTTTATCTGAATCGGGTTTCCCCATTCTGCCAGGTTATGTGAGTGGCCCGAAGCGTCAGTGGATTGGCCCCTTTCTGAGGAAAGGCTTAGTGTATGTCTGTCACTTCCTTGGTCTCTCACCAGGTGGACAGACATGTGCCTTGGCATGGCATAGTTGGCATTTCGTTCCCTATTTTGTCCGCTAGAGGACGCAGTGTGGAGTTCCCTAGAAGGGGAATTGAAACACTTGGTTTGCAAAATGATTCATTTTGAAGCATTCGAGACACCACACACTGGTGACACCTTCTGGCCAAACATTCATAAAAACAACTTTTACAAACCCATCTCACTTTCCCTTGTCCCAGAGTTACAAGATCCTTGTATACTCTGGCCATTTCTCAATGTGTGTTCTTAAGCGATCTTACGTTCTTGTGGTCTCGTACTTTGTCATGAACAACCATCTCCAATGTTCTCATGCTAAACATGAAAAAAAAAAAAGTTGGACATATGATGGAGTATTTCTGTGCTAAATACACTCTTTCAGAGTTCGTATATAATGGAAGCAATCAAAAACAACAAACATTTAGTCATTTAGCAGACATTTAGTCATTTAGCAGACGCTTTTATCCAAAGCGACTTACAAATGAGGACAATGGAAGCAATCAAAAACAACAAAAGAGCAATGATATATAAGTGCTATAACAAGTCTCAGTTAGCCTAAACACAGTATACGTAGCAAGGGCTTTTAAATAATATTATAAATAAAAAGAAAACAGATAGAATTTTTTTTTTTTTTTTTTTTTTTTTAGAGAGGTCGCTACAGAGTGGAGATTGAGTATAGCCCTGTATGATGTAATAAAGGGTGAAATTCCCAGTATGGGCACTTCTCCCAGAAGAGCGCATGCACATCAACCAGAGCGAGAACAAGAGCAG
The DNA here is from genome assembly GCF_018340385.1 of Cyprinus carpio. Classification (NCBI taxonomy): domain Eukaryota; kingdom Metazoa; phylum Chordata; class Actinopteri; order Cypriniformes; family Cyprinidae; genus Cyprinus; species Cyprinus carpio. The sequence continues at coordinate 16,732,783 of NC_056593.1, read as the reverse complement.
CCCATCAATGTGCTTTATTCATTAGTTTGTAAGCCATAGTTAATTTTATTCCAAACATTTTTGTCTTTGTTTTATTTATGTCACAGCTTGCAGACAATTGCTATGCAAAAACTGCAAATGCTCGTGACTCCTTAGCTCTGCTTATGGCACGCCTCCAGGAACTTGTCTGTTTTTTGGAGAGAAGAGTAAAGCTGTATCCATATTTTACAAATCTAATAAAACTAAAGGCTCTTTGGAGATAAGAAGGATGTAATACTACTCTATACGGACTCAAGATTAACATGAGATAAAAAAACTGTCATGCCCCCTTTAACCATACATCAAGGATAAGATAACTTAAGCATAGATAAGGATAAGAACTGTGTAAAATGATGGTATCCATCTTTGAGAAAAGTTTGTTTGAAGTGTAATATGTTTTTTTGTTTGGCTCACGTCCCATTCATGGAGAGTGTGGGGTTTATGACCTATACTGCAGCCTGCCACCAGGGGGCGATCAAAATGTTTTGACTTTACATTTCAGAACACGAGGCACACTTGCCTTGGACTAGTTAATCTTATTTTTTTTGACCCAGTCATTTTTCTTAAGTCCAGTGACCGTTTCTGATATCTCTCATGTTTTCTCACTCTTTTCCTCCTTCCCACAATTGAGTTTCACTAAGGGCCTATCAGTTACTGTTGTCCTGAAACAACACCACTGCTTGGCACTCTGGGATATGCAAGAACAATGCCACAGGTCCTTGGCAGGGTGGAGTACCTGCTCAGGTAACCAGACACTCAGACACCCCCACAAACCCATTGCTTGCAGAGCCCAGAGCCTCTCATTCAATATTTATTGGACCTTTTGTGTGGAACCATGGAAAACTGTCAAACTTTCATGGGATCCTGTGACATGACGTGTAGCCAAGTGTGGTGTCCCATATATAGAATTTGTGTTCTGCATTTCACCCATCCAACTGCACACACACACACACAAATCAGTAATTAACAAACACACACACACACACACACCATGAACACCCACCCAGAGCAGTGGGCAGTCATTTTTGTTGCGGTGCCCGGGGAACAGTTGGGGGTTCGGTACCTTGCTTAACATAGGAAAGAATTACATTGAAGCACTGTGAATGGTGAATAAATGACAATTAAATGAAAAACGGTGAAGATATATATATATATAGAGTGTGCCCAACCGTGCGTTCACACCGCCGCAAGCAAGAGCGACAAAGTGGCCAGAGGTCATTCATTTTCAATATGTGCCGGCGTCGAGCTCCGGCGAGCAGTGGTGTGGCGCATCTTGGAGGGTGAGGGCGTCGAGGAAAGTTGAAGTCAGGTCAACTTTATTGTAATGAGTTATGACGCAGTTCGGCAGCAACCATTTGGAATGAAGAGGTCCTCCGCTTGAGAGGATTCCAGAGAATGCAGTCCGGTTCCGACCACATTAGTTCCCAAGCAAAATGGAGGAGAGGTTGATCATTGATGTGGCGGGTTTCCCAATAATTTATGATGTGTCCCTATTTGCATCCAGGGATATAAATGTAAAAAAAAAAAAAAAATGCATGGAGGAAGGTGTCTGTGAATTTGATAAGACTCAACACACTGTTTATAGGCAACATTTTGCCACTAGAACGTTTGTTTTTTCAGCGGGAATGCAATCCATTTGCTCAAAACGACACAGATTTGGCCAATTGCATTAAGGCTACACTTCAACTAGGACAGTTTGTAATGTAGGCTGTGCACAAATTAATGTTAATTAAAGACCAAGGCTAGTAAACGTCTCCTATAAACTGCATGTTGAAATTAGACTAGCACTTAACCATGAACACAAAAGCCACACCACACAAATGGCTTTTAATTGGTTTATTCCGTTAACAAACATGTAACTATAATTGTTGATTTCTTTCCATCTATCAATTTCTTTCACATTTAAAGGAGTCATGATGCGATTTCATGTTTTCCTTTGTCTTTGGGGTGTTAAAAGCTGTTCGTGCATACAGAAGATCAGTCTCAAGATAGAGAGAAAAGACATTCTTTATAAAAGTGAGTCTCAAACCCAAAGAGATATTCTTTTTTAAAAAGTAAACGCTCAGCCACGCCTTCCTAAAACGCCTCGTTCAAACACGTCTTTGCTGTGTGGGAAGAATGAGATGGTCCTCACTGCAGAACACAATATTCAGGGAGCGTGGTTGGATCCAGATCCAACTCCTCACACCTTACAGTACATATACCTAAACCTACCAATCTCCACCCCCTAGATGTGGCTCTAACCACACCCCCTGGATCTTGTGTTCTGCACTGAGGGGCTACTGGGGAAGATTTGCATTACACCGCCCAAATGTATACGCAAAGAAAAAAGGCGTAACTTTTATTCTCGCTGCAGTATTAGGCTTGTTCGACTTTATGCAGTGCCGCAAAGATCGGCTGCAGCCTGACAAAAGCAATGCATTCTGGTTAGAAAATGTGTCTGACTTTGATTGGCACAGCAGCCACCTTAAGATCACATGTGTTGAGACCAACTGACTAGGTCAGGTGCTGCAGTTGCTTAAAATCGGCTGCGAAAGCCTTGATGACTAAACACTTTATTCTCATTGGTCAGATTCTGCAATGATAAACACATGCTGAACTTGTAAATCATTTGTTTTTTTTTTATGTCTTTTTAGAGATGGTCCGAAATGAAAGCGAAGACGAGATATTTATAGTTTTCCTGCATGACATTTATTGTCATGACATCCAGTGAGGGTTTGACGTAATCGGGCGACACTTCACCGCTGTGTAATATGAGTTTTCACTTAGATTAGTGTTTCCCATACATTGATTTATTTGTGGCGGCTCCTCACAATATCAAAACTGACCACCACAAGAATAAACTGAGCACTGCCGCGTGTTTCAAAATTAAAATGCAGTGCAGGTAGTGTTTTTATACGAATGTAGCTTTGAAAAGGCCGTCTTCAGAAAAGCTTTATTTCATTTAGACTTTCCTGTAATGCCTGATAAAGTATCGTTTGTGAGCGCAACGCTTATTTGATTACAGCCCTTACAGGGGAAACCGCTATATCTCCCGCTCCAACAGCGCCTCCTGCAGGCAGAGAATGAATTTGCATTCGCAAGTCTGTGGGAAACACTGGTGTCTGTCAACAAACATGCTTCAGAACTGTTTTGAGAAGTTGCTTAAGTTTTGAGCCATATTATTACTATGAATTAGCTACTAGTAATTTGATGAGGGCGAAAAAAAGAAAATCGCCCAAACAATTTGAAAAAAAAACAAAAAAAAAAACCGGCATCATAATTGGCCATCGGCTGCCCTCATTTCTAGATATTGGCATCAGCCAGAGAAAAACCCATATCAGTCGACCTCTTTTGCTGACACTTAAATTATTATTTTTTTGTTGCCAATTTTGCAGTTGTTATTTATGTATTTTGAATGCAAAACACACTTTTTTATTATTATCATTGTGTTGATTTGTTATGCATGTTTATTAAAAACAAGTTTTGTAATAACTAATTGTTCTGGACCTTTGACACTGAGGAAATTTCAGATTTGGACCCTAGAATGTAGACTTTGAGAACCCCTGGTGGACAGTATGTGTAAAATAATGTTTTTTATTTTTATTTTTATTTTTTTCTTAAACCAGCGTAAACACACTGCATTACACCACATACACAAAATAATGTTCTTTTTAGCAACGTCATATGACCCCTTTAAAATATTTCATGAGGTTAACTTATACCCTGCTTGTGGTCAGTCTGCACAAGATCAAAATGCTTGTTTGCTTTTCGGCCCATTTAAATAACGTTTAGAAGACCAAGCATTCGATCTACGTCAGAGCGTCCAAGAATCTTTCTACAGCGTTGTTGGCAGGGCAGCCAGAGCCAAATCTGACGCGCTCGCAGGCGGCAGCGTGAACGCACAGTAATGTAATTCGAGCTGCCTCATGTAAGCGGGCGTTCCCGACAAGCTCTTTTGCCGCAGTTTGCTCGCCTCGAGTCGGATTGATGAGATTTTCTGCACAGCATCGTGGATAATGTAGTCAGAGTTTCATCACGAATTTCGCTACTAAACACGATTTGTTTAAAAAATAGGTTTAAGAAATGCAAACGGGTGGCTTCAGCAAAAGCATACCATCTATTAACAACCTCGGAACTCACAGTCGGTCCGTTTTTAAATGTTTAAAAGTTATTGTTTAAAAAATAGAAAACGAATGTTGTTTTTCCCCCCATCGATCGGACCCTAGCTGTTGCACACGCAAGAAGCGGAAGAAGACGCAGGCTGCTCTAGCGGATGTTTTTGTTTTTCCTATTTTAAACGCTCGCGACTACCGTTACCGTTAGGACAAACGACACGTAACTTAGCAGACATAAAATACCACAGTCATGTTTGTAAGGTATGTGTTTTGTGCGTAAATTCAAATAATATTCGGCGAATGTTTTCAATGTTTCTTCTGTGCTTTTAACATCGTCTAGCATATAAAACTATAATGTATATTTATAACACTATACCTTTTATAATTTTGCCATTGAATTTCAGAAAACTAGTTAACGCTGCTGCGTGAGTGTTTCTAAAAGAGTGACTGCAAATTTGACTTCTTCCTCTTTTCTCACCATTACAATCAATCTCTTGATATGTTTTTACCCTCTTTTCGAAAGTAATAGAAAAGCCATCTTGGATTTTTTCTTTCTTTCTTTCTTTTTTTTTTTTTTTTAGCTATTAGGTCAAAAAATTTTTTTTACCAAACTATGAAGGCTTCCCTTTCGTGAACACGGTCTATAAAGGAGTATACTTATATATACTTATATATACACATGTAACCGAATGACAGTATATCATGTGACAGGAAGACAATAAATGTACCGTTTGAACAAATTCAGTTTTTACAGCTTTCTTATTAGAAGAATCAGAAATCATACACATATAGAGATTAAACTCTTAAAGAAAAATTCTAAAGAAAGACATTCGCTTACAAAATGTACATTTATGTCTAAAATATTTAGCCAGAAACAAAATAAGGTTGAGGGGGAAAAAAATAAATAAAAATCTGACTCTTTACTCTCATGTGTATATATCCTAGAATAATATTTTCATATTTCTAAGAAATACCACAAAACAACACTAAATATGTTATTTCAGAGATTCTTAGTATACCAAAATAGATGAAATATATCTTCAGTTTGGTGATCACAGAAGGAGCAATTTACATCAAAGTCATCAGAAATAAACCTTTGTAGAAAACACTTTGTAGGATAGCATCGATGTTTGTGAAAATAAGATGGTTTGGAAGGATTTTTTTTTTTCAGGATTATAATTACACAAAAGAAAAATCACCTACTTTAGAAAGAAAAATACATTTGGTATAAAGTACTATAAAGAGGTACGATTTGTTAGATTAACTAAATTATTTGAATCATTAGCTACTTCCGCCATGATTAGCTTATAAGCTCTTAAGTGAGTGTCTCCTATTTGAAAATAACTTTATTACATGGTTTAGTGAATACTGTTACATACATTCTGTTTTAAAATAGCAGAAGTGGTAAAGCATCACATGAGTCTCCGAAACTGGGAGCATGATGTCATGAGTCATGACAACACAGTTTCTTAATTATAAAAAAAAAGAAAAAGTAGAATATTTAAAACTGAAATAATGGATTTTCAAGATTAAGAAAAATGTGTTTTTATTATCAGTTACTGATTTTCTAATTTTTGTTTATTGTTCTGTGCTAAAGTGAATCAAGCTCAAGTTTGCCTGAAACAAAAATATTGTTACCTAAGCATGCCATTGACAAGATGCTGGGTCATTTATTTATTATTTCTTCATCTGATAGATAAAGGTTAGTGTCCACAGACCTCAGTTAACCGACCTCAGTTATGCATGCCTCAGTTGTGTGGTATGTGACAGCTATCCATTAAATTTTACAGTCTGTTTGTATTTCGCTCCTGTTTGTACCAGGAAAGAAAAATAAATAAAGACAAAATAAATTAATTTTTTATATACAAACAATGGAGATTCTGTCCTCTTGCCATGTTTATACCAGGAAAAAGTGCTAAAGCCAGAGCAAATGAATGTGTTTTGGAGATACAATGAAAACATAATTGTTTTTAATATTGAAAAAGGCATTCCCTCAACAAATCGACAGAATGCAATGTTCAAAGATCGAATAGACAGTTTTCCCTCAAAGTATGCAAATGGGAACTTCTCTCTCAGACTCTCAAATCTGGAACTCACGGACAAAGGGCAATTCTCATGTTCCATCCCGGATGTGTTTCTAAAAAACAAACTAATGCTGCTTGTCAGAGGTATGTTGAAACTGTCATTATCGGCATAGTTTGAGTCATTTGATGAATATTCAATATGTAAAGCATGATCACAATTTTTTTTTTTAGTTTTAACAATTCGTTGTTTTGGTATTAAATATACTCCAGCATGCACATGGCATGATTTATTGCATTTTTAAACAATTCAGTCTCCAATCTTAAACAGTTGTCTCAACAGTAATATAAACATTTTCTTTTTTTTTCAAACATACTTGTTTTGTTTATTTGTTTAACAGAACCACCAACAACAGTGCTTACTGCTACAGTGTCTACTCCAAAACAAAAACCTGATACGAGAAACTCGTCCATCAAAGTTCCGGCAGATGGGATTGCAACTTTCCTGATTGTTGTTTTCAATTGTTTTATTTTGCACTATATTGTGCTACTTTACTAGACTGCTGTATTGCTAAACTTTGTTTTATATCGGTGCCTTTCTTTAACTTTAAAATTGTTTGAACTTTGTGTATGTATTAAATTTTATTTGCTGTATAAATTTGTTTTGCCAAATTCAGTAGCACAATTATTGCATAGATGTTTGGTTTATTTTATTTTTATTTATTTTAAAGGGATAGATTACCCAAAAATGAATGAATAAAAAAAGAAAAAAAAAAAAAAATTTCAAAAGTATCACAGCAAGGTCCTGTAAGACACGGGTCATATTTCCCAAGTGTTCTGGGTGTGTACAGTTGGTTCTGGGGAAAAACAATTACAAATATCTTGACTGTGGCTGTTTGCCTTCTGTACGCTACTGTGTGTTCAGGGGACTATTAGCACCGCAGTTCAAAATCCCAAATATAGTATCCATGTGCATTCTTCAAAGAGTTAAATATTACTGGACCAGAACTGCCATTATCAGATGACAGTCAGAATGACAGTTAATAGATGTGAATGTGATATTATTATTATTATTATTATTATTAATCTTGATCTCTCCAGGGCCACTACAGCCCTGTGCCAAAGTCAGGATTTTCATTAAATAATAAATTAAATTTAGTTATGTTCTTCACCAAAACCTATTGTACCCATACCCCCCAGAACATTTTGTATGAAAGTTTGAACATGTATCATTGGACTATTCCGTGATGCTTTCACATCTTACAAAAAAATAAATATATACATTACCTTGATGCTGGTCACTATTCAGTGCCATTCTGAATATGCATCAACCAGGACCATATATAATATATATATATATCACACACATAACATATAATATTTATTATATATACGTATACATGTGTGTGTGCGTGTGTGTGTGCGTGTGTAGCTCAAGTGGTTAAGCATTGCGTTTACCAGTGCAAGGTGGGGGTTCGATTCCCCCGGGAACACATGATTTGATGATGAAAAATTGATAGCCTGATTTTCAACTGTAAGTCGCTTTGGATAAAAGCGTCCCTGCTAACTGCATAAAATTTAATATATATATATATATATATATATACAAGCTGTGTATGCCAAAAAACTATTCTACATTGTTTTCTAGCCTGTTGGTTCTTGTCACAGGGCAATTAACTAAAACAGCGGCAAATAAGCAGTATAAAAACACAGTAGAATATGACAGCTTACTTGTAATGGAAAAAAAAAGGCATTTACGTTTTTCAAAAGTTTCAGTTTCCATTGTTAGAGCTGTTTTAGGTGCTTGATTTTCATTCAGATTAAATTACAATCACTTTTTTGTGTAAAGACTACTTTAAGAGTGAAACTGTGCTAGTGAGTTACTCTAATTCAGCCTGCAGCCTTTCTGTTAGCAACCCAGAACTTAAACATCACATTACCACCAACTTCATGTGAACAATTAATCCGTGTTAAGTTAAAAAAAAAAAAGTTTGTCTTGGTAATAATCAAAATTTGAACATTTACTTCCGCTCTGGAATGGCACTCCTTCTCTTCTTTTTATTTGCAAATGAACATATATAACAACAAGAGAATTACAACGCCGCATAGGCCTATGCATATAAAGCCATCGGTAGCTACACAATTATTACAAGTAAAATAAAATAAAATAAAATAGCAAGATGAGTAAAGAGAGAGAGAAACACAAACAATGAAGACGGTAACGTTACACTTTATTTGTCTTTTTCAAATTTGCAGATTAGAAGTCCTGAAGAGCTTTTTTGTTTTACATTTATCATATTGCAATATTGTTCGTTTATTCGTTGATAAAATTAAAGATAAAAATGGCTTACCACCCGAGCGCTTCATTTTATATAATATAAAACGTCTCCATTACAACCAGTAACTGAATAATATACGCTTTATCGTGCTTTTAACGTATATGGCTTTATCCCCTCATGTTTGCTCTGCTTGTTTCAAAGGAAAGCGTGCACTATTTTCATGCATCAGCTCGTGATCCGGTGTTTCCACGTCTCGGAGCGGGAAAGTGAATGCAGTGAAGTCTGTTTTGGATTGTGTTGTGAGTTTAGCGCGCATATGAGAACGCAACGGCTCACAGTATTAAAATTACTCAGCTCCTCCCCACCTATGCTGCTAACTGCTAACAACATAATAAAAGTCTGCTTTTGTTGTCACAGAGAGAAAAGCTACCGGATGAAGTGCTTCATGGATTATTAAATAAATCTGGATGCCTTATGTGGTAGAATGTCTCCAGTGTGCATGTATGTATAGCGCTGTGATTTAATTGAATCATGTTACAAAACTAAGGTGGCCGAGAAGGGCAAAACAGATTATAATTACGAAAACAAAATAACAAATTACAAACGCAAATGCAAATATAAAAAAAAAATAAATAAAAATAACAATTCAGAAAACACAACAACAATTCAGAAAACATTCTAACAAATCGTAAAACACAAGGACAAATCTGAAAACAAAATCAAAACAAAACAACAAGTCAAAAACACAACCGGAATAGGTAGGAATAGTTTGAGACAGCGCCATTGGTTTGGGATTACCCACCACACTGACTGACGAGACATCTGTCAATCAAAGTATACAGAAATAACCCGCTAAAAACAGCAAGAGTCCGTGGTAGAAAGTTCGGAGATGGTCTTAAAGTAGCTCGTGTTAAATGTATTGTATGAATTGCGTTTACTATGGAATAAAACATATGGAATGTCTAGTTACACTTTGTGCACATTATCTACCTTATTGGTATTTTGGCATTGGTATTTTGTCAGTTTCAGTGGTGCTGATGGTTAAGTGTCTGCTTTGAGCTTTTACACGCGATCAACCTGGGTTCGATACCACCTTTTGCCGAACTTTTTTTTCTCCCTTTTCAAATTTCGTGTAGCACATGGATTTTATTTACACTAAGTGAAAATAGCAGTATTTTTAGCAATATGTTTATTTACGCTAAGTGCAAATACCCTATTTACACTATGTCAAAATAGCAGGTTTTTCTGCTATGTATACTACTTGTGCAAATAGTGCCAATTATCTGCACTTCAGTATTGCAGTACGTTATAAAACAGTATGCAATAATAATGTATTGAGTGTAAATTATAATTTTATTAAAAATGTAGATTAAATGGATGCCACAATTATTGGTACAATAAAGCCCTCCCTACACATACCCTAAACCCTACCCTATACTTTATTTTCACCTTTTTGATTATTTTCCTTAATTTTTATTGAAAAAATGCCTTTACAATGTGTACCGAGATTTGGAAAGGGAAAAGAAGAAAAAGTTCGGCAAAAAGGTGGGATCGAACCCGGGTCGATCGCGTGTAAAAGCAGACACTTAACCATCTGCACCACTGAAACTGACAAAACACTGATGCCAAAATACCAATAAGGCAGGTAATTTGCACAAAGTGTAACTACACATTCCGTATGTTTTATTCCATTGAAAGCGCAATTCATTCAATACATTTAAACCCAAGCTACTTTAAGACCATCTCAGAACTTTCTACCACGACTCTGCTGTTTTTCGGCTGGTTATTTCTGGATACTTTGATCGAGCAGATGTCTCGTCCATCAATGGTGTAGCTAATCCCAAACCAATGGCGCTGTCTCAACACATACCTACCTCTTCCAGTTTGTCTGATTTGTTTGTTTTATAGACCTGTTTATTTGTTTTCGAATTTGTCATTATGTTTTCTGATTTGTTATAATGTTTTTCTGATTTGTTATAACTGTTTGTCTGACATTGTTGTGTGTTTTCTGAATTGTTATTTTGTTTTTTTAGATTTGTGTTTGTAATTTGTTATTTTGTCTTCATAATTATAATCTGTTTTGGCCTTCCTGGCCACCGTACAAAACGGACCAAATGTAGAGTAATCGCAAACTGCTTGTCTGAATTTATTTATTATATATATTTAGACATAATGAAAAACAATGGAATTAATAGTACAAATAAATGCATGACGGACAAGAACAATACCTAATCAGATGCAGTCAAAAAAGGTGGAGGCTGATTTTAAAAAGATTACAATTTAATGAAAGTTCAACTGACATTGATGACATTTATAAGTAGGTTACGTTACAATGTGTATGAATTCAGGTTCACTTGTGTCATCATGGCAGCTTGTGTCGACAGACCAAATGCTGTGTAATGTTCAATAAAGGCAGAAAACCACAAACTGCTCGTCTGAATTTATTTATTATATATTTACACATAATGAAAAACAATGGAATTATATTAAAAAAAAAAAAAGAACACACACACATACAGGAAAAATAGTACAGATAAATGAATGACACACCAGAACAATACCTCATAATCAGAATTATTAGTAGGTTACATTACATTGTGTATGAATTCAGGTTCACTTGTGTTATTATAGCAGCTTGTTTTCACCATGGAATGAAAAATAAAGGTAATTTGCAGCTTTTTATCTTACCATTCATTCTGACTTTTTTTCTCAGAATTGTGAGATATAAACAATGTGAGTTATAAATTGTATAATTAAGACAAAAGTTGTTATTTATTAATTTATCAATTAATTATTTCTTTATTTAGTGGTGGAAACAAGCTTCCATAGGAAATAGCCCACAATGTGGGAGTATTGTATTGTATTATAGCAAGAGATCCATGATGATGATATTCTGATGTGTTCAGTGATGAGCACCAATGTATTCTTTTAGACAGCTGCTATTTGATTCTATTTACACTAAGTGAAGATATTTTTTAACGTTATGCTATTTACACTTAGTGCAAATAGCTATACAGTAGATTATATTTGCACTGTTAAAATAGCAAGATTTTCTGGTATTTATACTACTTATTTCAAATAGTGGCAATTATCTGCATCACAGTATTGTAGTTCATTATAAAACAGTACGCAATAATAATGTATTGAATGTGAATTATAATTTTGATTTAACTTTTTAAATGGATGCCACCTTATTAGGACAATAAAGCCTTGCCTACACCTACCCTAATCCTAACCAATATTTATTTTCAACATTTTAATTATTTCCTTCATTTTTATTGGCATTAAATGCCTTTCCGATACGATATGAGAGTTGAAAAGGGAGAAAAAAATATTCGGCAAAAGGCGAATCCGAACTCGAGTTGGTTGCGTCAAAAAGCATGCGCTTTAACTGCTACTCCACTGAAACTGTTACTAATTTAATGTCATTTTTCAGTCTTGACTGGCCTAATCACATATTAGTGTGCAGATAGCGTAAGCGTGGTGGGCTATTTGCACTTAGTGTAAATAGACACTCCGATTCTTTTAAACATTATATCAAATGTTGCAACAGCTGACATGAGGCTTATGCATGTCTTTGTTTGTAAATAAAGCCTAACAAAATTTAATCCACAGCACACACTCAACATTACGATATAAAACAGGACAAAAGCCTATTTAAGTCCTCTCTGTATAGCCTACCACTTTAACACATGCTCCAGCTACATTTTTATTTCCATACTTTTGAATTACTTCTGTATAAAACAGTTTAAAATCACTCAAAGACGAAGGACCTTTATTATACAACTCTTAGGACAAAACTGCGAATGACAACAGTTCCAAGCTAGGATTGGTGAAATAAAATGTTTAAGGTGGGGGCTCAACAAAGGTGTATTTGCATGCACATTGTAGATATCTATAAATTATATTTTGACTAGTCAAATTGTTAATTCCAGATATCTACATTGCAATTATGCCTAGTCACAAAGCTAAATGCAGATATTTCCAAATATAGTTCTTCCTAGTCAAAAATTTGATTGGGATTTCCATAATTAAATTGCAGATATCTTTAAATGGGTTTTTGAATAGTCATAATTCCAGTTCAAGATATCTAACAAATGTATTTTGGATATCTTTAAAAAATTTGAATTGAAGATATCTTAAATTGTATTTTGACTAGTCAAATCAAATTTAAAGATATCTTGAATTGGGATTATGACTACTCAAAATTAATTTGAAGATATCGCTAATTGAATTATCACTAGTCAAATTGTAATTTGAGATATCTTTAATTAGAATTTTGACTAGGCAAATCATATTTAAAGATATCTTGAATTGGAATTATGACTAGTCAAAACTAATTTGAAGATATCTGCAAATATTTTTCAGTGGAAGTCAATGGAAGATTATGACTAGTCGTAATAGCATTGTACGATATCTTAATTCCAATTACGACAAGTCATAATTGCAATATAGATATCTGGAATTACAATTGTGATGATCTGAAATTATGGATAGTCAAATTGAAGTTTTAAATGCTAAAACAGCTTGCCATAAGTGCAAAAATAAAACCACGCCCTCTATTCAATATTGCTTCAGCTGGAAATACGTCACTACACTGAAATAAAGTCGGCAGCCAACTTCCAGTATGTTCACATGCCAGTCAAAATATGAGTGTGTAATCCTCTGATGCATGTACAGTATTATTAAATAACAAAGGGGGAAAATGTGTTAAAATCATGCCGAAGTGCTTTATTTTGATCAAGGCTTTATATTCAGTCACACACTAGCCTTTATTACTCCATTCTAAACTAAATATCCACATATGCATCATTATTTTATTTAAATTAAATGGATATCTCCACTGAAATGCCATTTATTGCAGTGTATTTTCTGTGTAGAAGGTAAACTACAACACATTAATAATACACAAAATAGAATAAAAATTCAAGTGTTCCTTGTCTTATTTAATTTGAAAAGCATATATCTTTTGCTTGACTGGGTGTCCTGGAAAAAAAAGGCAGAGGCTAATATTCTACAGGTATAGAGTAAAAGTACTCTAGTTTAATCACCTTTGTTCACCTAATTGTAGCTTATGTATCATCATTAACAATGCTCAAAAATGGACACCATGCATTCAGATTACCAGGTTAAATACAGAGGATTCGTATTACAGTACACATACACATACACAACTATACTTCAATATAAGATTCTGACTTAACAAAAAATGTAAGAAATATCTTACTATTAGAGAAACTCAGCTCTGACTTCCCCTCTGGTCTGTGTGGTCGAGGTTTCATCTAAAGCTCAGTGATGTTTCCGCTCACAGTAAGAGATGTTTGAATGATCACAGTATAGAAGATATTCACCTGGATCAGACGATGAAGATCATCCAGCTTCAGATCTGTGAGTTTATCACATTATATTTGATAAAGTTGTGTTATTTATTAAGATTAATAAATATGTTTTATTTTTTCTCATAGATCTGTTTGATGTGGTCTCAAGTCACAGAGAGTCTAACAAACACAGCAGGTAACTTTAGGAGCTGATGTGATTATAAGATGTGATCTTGATATAGAGGAGATTTACTGGTACAAACAGAAATCACCGGATCCTCCAGAGTCGATCTTACGCACTTACAGTAGCACATATGAAGGAGCAGAATATGAAAACAGCAACTTCACACACAAATACTCAGTGAAAACTAACAGTCATCTGTTCATCAGAAATATCACTGCTGATGATTTAGGAGTTTATTATTGTGTCAAAACTAGTGAACCACGAAAATTCAGCAACGGCACCAGAATCTACATCACTGGTGAGTCATTTTCTCATATATTTTCAAACCATATGATGGATATATTTTTATATTGAATATACTGTATACGATCATAAAGTTGTTAAAGACTTCAAATAGAATTAGAAATCTTTTGCAGACTCAGTCCACAGGAATCAGACAGAATCACAACAGGAGACACCATGGAGAAACCTGACCATCACATCTGTCCTGTTCAATGTGCTTCTGATCATTGCATTAATAGGTTTGTACATTTTATTTTTATTACCATGTTCAGATTAAAGTCTAATTGAATTAACTACAAGGAGACAAACTCCAGATCACATGTGCTCTTTGTTAAGACAGTTGTATGTGAATTCAGTGATGTTTAATTCAGTACTGTTTCAGGTTTGGTGAAGTGCTGCCTTGACGCAACCAGAAGAACTAAAAATACTTCAGAGAAACCTCAAAGTACAACAGCAGCTCAAAACACAAATGATCCACAGGCAAGATAATTCTTTTAATAAATTAACTTAGTTTTTTTTTTTTTTTTTGCTGTCCAAATTGATTTTTTTATGTTCAAGTTCTCATGCTTTTTGTGTCTGAACAATTACAGACAAATCTATAAAAAAATAATAATAATATCATGTGTTTGTGCTTTAGGAAGTTATAATATGAAGCTATATTGTTAGCATGATGTTAGCTCTAATCTGGAGGATGATACAAGTTTGTTAAAATGGTAGGAGTGGGGTAATTTGGCTCATCACTTTTTTATGATTTTAAAGTAGTATTTTACTGTAATTCTACATTATACTTCATTCATTTTAGACCAAGCAGTTTTGATTTTGTTCTTTGTTTTGAACTTGAGTTTGTTGTGAAAATTATAAAATTTTAAATAGGCCTTGTTTATGAAAATAGTCCATTGAAATTTTTATGAAGTTGAGTATTAGCCCAGTTCTGTAAGGTCAATTGCAGTATTTTGTTTTTTTTTTTCCTAATTCTTCAATTTGAACTTTATTTTGTTCAGAAATTTTTAACATAATAATTAATTATAATAATAATAATAAAAAGTGTAGTAGGGAGCTAAA
This sequence comes from Cyprinus carpio, assembly GCF_018340385.1. Lineage (NCBI taxonomy): Eukaryota > Metazoa > Chordata > Actinopteri > Cypriniformes > Cyprinidae > Cyprinus > Cyprinus carpio. Next base: position 16,717,522 of record NC_056593.1, on the reverse strand, counting down.
GCCTTATAGGGTTAATCCACCGCAAAATGTAAGTAAATAACAGTGCATCATCAGCATAGTTCATCTGCCATCAGTGATTCAACCGTAACGTTATGAAGCAACGAGAATGCTTTTTGTACACGAAGAAAACAAAAATAAAGACTTTATTCAACAATTCCTGTCCTCTGTGTCTCTCCAAATCAGCGTATCTTCTGTGTCAGCCGCGTGGCGCCGATGCACTGTTTGCTTTCAAACCAAAGCGTAAATACACATAAAAAAATGTATCCTTGTGGCGCGGCTGATACAGAAGAGCGTAAGCCACCTGCGTACTGCTCAGAATTGTCAAAATGGTTCTACGCTCATATGACCTCTTTAATATTAAGTTATATTAAATAAATTGCATTAAAATGTGTTAGGAAATGCATTTAAAAACTGTCTGTAATATATATATATATATATATATATATATATATATATATATATATATATATATATATATATATATATTACAATTACCACTAAACTGTATATTTGATTGTTGTGCTAGTTTTATGTCTCTCTGTCATTCTTCTCTACTTCCAGTATGATAAATCGTGGTCAGCGTTTATTTTCCGACAGTGACCCTCTGACTGTTCATTCTGTCTTACATACGTCCATTCATTTGTATGATCTTCTTCTTTCAGTATGCTGACATTGATCTCTCCAAGCACTCCAGAAGAAACAGACCTCGCCCAAGACCAGACCAGGACCAGACCACCTACTCTCTTTTGCAGCCAGTAAAAACTGTTTAACATTACAAATGGCATCTACATATAAATGTCTTTACAAAATGAAAATGTGTTAGTATAGTCCTTTTTTCCAGTTTCCTCATTGTTTCTGCTTAGCCCACATAGTAACAACATACCCCACTGCTAAATTAGTCTTGTTCAAGTAAAGACTAAGTAAATTAGTATTGTTTAATCAACTAAACCAATCTTTTTCATGGAAATTGTGTTTAATCTAAATATACAGAGTGGAAGATGCTAATATAATGTACTAGTAAGTATTATTAATCATATTCAGACCTTTATAAAAAATAATCTATTTTTTTTTTCTTTATTTTCTCTGAGATGTTCATGCGAGCAATGAGCGTTAATTTAACCATAGCAATGTGGTTTCTCTGTGTTACAGACACTTCTTACACTTGCAGTTTTGTGGTACTTCATCTTTCATGTTTGCAGAAATTGTATATATAGCTGGAGTGAAAATCACATGACTAAAGCTTAATTTATAGTAAAGTTATTATTTTTTATTTTGTTATTTTTATTATCATTGGCTTGCAGGCAATTTTTTAGCATGTAGTTCTTGCATATTAAAACTTGTAACGTCTGCACAGCTCTTTTTTGTGGTAAGCACAACTTTGGTTTCATGTGAAAGAAATGTTCCACTGGTTTGGTCAGTTGATACATGAAATAAACATAAACCTTTGCATGCATATAGACAGCGGTTTAAACGTTATTTTTTTCCAAGTGAAGGTGTGTGAAAGTTTCCTTTTTGCCTGACAAATAAAATTGTAAACACATTTACTTGTATACATTTTATTAGTTTGTCAGCATTGCAAAGTGACACTCAACTCATGATCACATTTTCTTCCAGAAACTTCTGAGCTACTACAATTGAGATAAATAGAAATGCTAAATGGGATGTGACCCAAAAATGGACCATATATGTTCAAACAAACCTGGGCAAAACAATGCTACTGTAAATGTAAATAATGAAATGATAACCAAATTGACCATCTACCTAATTTGGATGACAGAATTCATAGGCTCTTTAAATTTAAAAAGCTTCCCATATATTTTACTGTTGACATCAAAGTCTCAATCTAACTCTAATAAAAAACTGAAAATCAGTTTTTCTATTCAGCATGTCATGTTAATCATGCATATTGTTGGGCCTGGGCTGTGCTTGGTGATATTAATAAATGTCAATATCTAATTTTAAAGATTTTAGTACTGTGCTGGGACGCCAATTGTAAAAAGTAAACCAGCAGAGAACCAGTGCACTACTATACATGCAGTTGTATAAGACTTTGTTCATAGCAAAACATTGTAAAAACTAAAAACAAACAGTATGCAAGCATCAGACCAGTTAATTTATCAAGTTAGCTTCACTTTAACTTTTTCAAAGGTCTGCAGTCAGTATGATTGTTTTCTAAAAGAAATCAGTACTTTTATTAAGGAAACTTATGCAAGCATATTTATTAAAGTCATATTATGCGATTTCAAGTTTTCCTTTCTCTTTGGAGTGTTACAAGCTCTTGGTGAATAAAGAAGATCTGTGAAGTTGTAAAGACTAAAGTCTCAAATCCAAAGAGATATTCTTTATAAAAGTTAAGGGTCAACCACACCCCCTGAAACACCTTGTTTAAACACGCCCCCCTCCCCCCCATGTCTACGTCACGATGTGGGAAGATTTGCATAACGCCACCCAAATGTTCATGCAAAGAAAGAAGGAGTAACACTAATTCTTGCTGTTGCCGCCGGCACCATGTTGTGGAGACACTGTGTGTTTCGTTGTGAAAGTGAAAATATTTTGTTTGGCCTTCCAAAAGAGGACACAACTAGAAATCAGTATATAAATACAACGATTCCGCTGAATCGTAACTTGTACTGCGGTCTCGCGCTGATGACGTAACATCCAGGTATCCACGCAGAGGGCACGCGCTTCATATGCCCTCAGCGGGTTATGATTAGTCGATTGACAGGCTCAAATCTGATTGGTTAAAGAGTACGAGTGACCCATGTGAGAGGAGCTTGCTGCCAGGAAAGTCAAAATCATAAATACACACACACAAATCCAAGGCGATTCACACACGAATGGCAATTTGCACATTCACAGTCCATGATAAACTCACAAATTTGAAACATTCAAAAAAACTGTACACATATCTACATCTGTGAATTCTGTTTTGCATTTGTGAAATTAATTTTATTAATATATATTCTTATTTTGTGCATGGGAATTGGTTTTTGTGAATACATAGTTTTTTCCATGCACGTGAATTAGGTTTTATGCATGTGAATTGGGCTACATGTGTGTATCATGCCTTTTGCATGAATAATTAATAATAGTAGTTATTATTATTATTATTGAGAATAATCTCGCTCTATAGAAGAATGAGGCGAAGTCAGTCATGTTGGAGAACCATGGTGACACTGTGGGACCAGAAGACTATGATGGAGCTGGGGGCTTGAAGGACTGAGGTGGAGTCAGGAGGACAAGGGACACCAGAGGAGCTGAAGGGCTGACAGAACAAGGTGGAGCTGAGGGATTGATGGGCTGGGGCAAAGTCTCGGGTATTCCCCACTGGCATAGATTGGAGGAGGACGTTGTCAACATGCCATCATTTCAACAAACCTGATGGAAGAGTTCTAGAAAGTCCTCTGTGAAATCTTTTTGTTGCCACCCTCCTTGATAAAGGGGCCTCTGGATCGAGGGATACTGCTGCTATAGAGCTATAGCTCCATATCAAAATGTTCCAGATCTGTTCTTCAATTGAGCGGCTGGTATTCACCATTGGCTGTCAAGCCCGCTCCAACAAACCCAATGCCCTCATTCCAACAAACCTGATGGCAAAGTTCTAGAAAGTCCTCCAGTGGCTGCTCTGCTTGATTAAGGGACAGCAGTTGGCCCTCAAAAGATCCATTCTTCTGTCACAGTGCAGTTCAATGAAAAGAGATTAGAAGATATATTTGCAGCAGGCTGTCTTTATTAAAGGAATACTCCACCCCAAAATGAAAAAGTTGTCATTAATCACTTACCCCCATGTCGTTCCAAACCCGTAAAAGCTTTGTTCATCTTCGGAACACAATTTAAGATATTTTGGATGAAAACCAGAAGGCCTGTGACTTTCCCATAGACTGTCAAACATGTCAAAGTCAAGGTCCAGGAAAGGTATGAAAGATCGTTGTCAGAATACTCCATCTGCCATCAGACATGTAATCTGTGTTATATGAAGTGACGGGTACACTTTTTGTAAGCCAAGAAAACAAAAATAATGACTTTATTCAACAATAACAATAACGACTTTGTAAACAGTCTCCTCTGTGTCTCTCTATATCACCATATGCTGTGTATGCTCTTCTGTGTCAGCCGCGCCACAAGGATGCCCAGTCTATGAGACAGTCACAGGCCTCCCAGTTTTCATCCAAAATATCGTAAATTGTGTTGCGAAGACAAAACTGAGCTTTTATGGGTTTGGAACGACATGGGGGTAAGTGATTAATGACAACTTTTTCATTTTGGGATGGAGTATCCTTGTAAATGAAAACAGAACATTTACTAAACGAAACTAAAGCATTAGTTTCACAATAAGTGATAAAACAAATGACATCATGAGAAAACAATGTAACCAAGGAAACAGGAATTAAAAAGAGGAAAACATGAACATAAAAACAAAGGGATGACATATAACATAATATCTGCACTGTTTCATACAACCAATGCTTAATTTTTGTCTCTTAATTGATTTTTTTGTTTGTTTTATTTTATTTATTTTTTTTTATTTAGCTTGCAGAAATAACAACAATAATAAAAAATGCTTCATACTGTATATCGTATACTACATACTGTAGGTTTGATTTGTGCTTTGCAATCAGTCTTCTCAGGATATTTATATTGAGAACCGCAGTGATCTCACATGACCCTCAGCATTATCTCAGATTTTGAATCTGCAATCAAAATTCAGAGAGAGAAAAGTTTTAAGGGAAGTTACTGTCACAACACAACAAATGCACAATGCTCCTGACCACAAGGGGGCAGACTTGAACCGGAAAGTCAGGACTTTAAGTTGGCAACCAGTAAAATCCCATTAAAAACTTATTGCTTATATCTAACAGATAACAGCAATCTTTATATGTTAATATATATACACATAGAGTGAAAAAATAACAACAATCCAACAACTGTTCTTAAGGAAACATGTTTCCTATCATATATGAAACATTTACTAATGTTTTTGCGATGTTTTTATCAGCTGTTTGGACTCTCATTTTGATGGCACCCATTCACTGCAGAGCTTCCATTGCTGAGCAAGTGATGTAATGGGGGGTCATTATCGTTATAATGCTAAATATCTCCAAATCTGATGAAGAAACAAACTCATCTACATCATGGATGGCCTGAGAGTGTGTAAAATGTCAGCAAATGTTCTTTTTGGGTGAACTATTGCTTTAACATGAATCTTCTTTTCCTTCTTTTAATATTAACACAACAGGAAACAAGGGTCATATAGAGTGTGGTCAATAAACATGAACTCTTAACATTATAAGTGGACCTCAGGGAAAATAATAAATGGAATAAAATAGAATTAAATAAAAAGTTACACTGTTCTTAAGTGGCCATCTTCCTCCAACTTACATGAAACTGAAACATGGATAGGTCAAAAAGACTCTTACTGTTATTGACCACCAGAGGACAGCACAGAGCAGATAATTAAAAGGTGTCCTGTTTGAGAAGTGTGCTTGTGCTTTATAACCTCATAGTGACAATCATTTAGTTTAAGAGTTTGTTATATTAAGCAAAGATATTCATGCAATTATTTTGGATTTATGTTTGGAAATAAATTTTATTGACATTTTATTCCACTGATATGACCCAAAAGACACGACTGGACACGATTAACACGATTAAGGTGTTGTAGCCTATGGGCAGTATCTTGCAACCTGGTGCTGAATTAAACAGAATCTGAAATCTCGTGAAATTCAGCACCAGGTTGCAAGATACCCCTGTGTTTTTTTAACATAAGGGGCTTGTTGCAACTGGGCCCAGAATGTCAGAAACTATGTATTAACCAATCTAACTTTAGGCTAGATCTCGGTAAGCTTTAAGATGTTTAGCATACACACAGTAAGGTGACTTGTAGACTTGCAGTATCAGAACGTGTAGAAACAGTTGTTTAAATAGTTCAAACATGTTAGTCATTACTGTTCAACCCCTCCAGCAGTCCGGGTGGAGTCAAAAATATTCAAAACATTTAGTAAAAAAAACATAACTGCATGAGGCAGTTTGAGCTCATCTATCTTAGTCTCAGATCATTTTGAACGTTATTTAGACTATTATCTATCCAGTAGTCTATCAGGTGGTCTGTGTGCTATAATGATACGGATACTTAAGTTTATAATTATTATAATTTTTTTTCATATTATCATTTAGGCCTCTTTCCTGCAAGTTCTGTTTATTTAGTTTTTGTTTAATTCCATTTGTTGTGGCCTATTTTTATAGGAAAGCTGCGTAATATTAAAATAATAATATTGCATACCTGATGATCATGATTTAAGTGCTTATATAATTTATAAATATATTGTTAAAAGGGGTTAAAATGGAGAGCTTGGGGGGTACACTATTACTGCTTAATATCTGTGAGATTGCCAGAACTAATTAACGACGTCTCAGATCCCATAAAATGATATGTGTGGTGCCTGACTTCTCTCAGAAAACAGCTGTATTCTGAGTAAACTCAAAGTATAGTTCACTCCAAAATCAATATTTCATAGCAAACATGTTAAAGATTGGCGGACAGGGAGTCCATGTTTAATGTGTCAACAAAAAAGTAGTTTATTCCTTGTTCTGATGCAAGGCCATCACAAAATCTTTAGCCAAGCTCAGAGACTCCCCGATCACATATGACCCTAGAATGTGCTCCAGTTCACTGGGTTTACATCCACTTGACATCTGAATAAACAGGAAATCAGACATGCACATTAATGGTTTTATCTGTTAATGGCAGTTTTGTCAATAGTGCATTCAGATTACAGAGCTAAAGATTCCCACTAATGCTATCAGAGAAGCCCAGCTCTGACTTCCTCTCTTCTCTGTGTGCTTGAGGTTTCACAGTGTTTCCGCTCATCCCATGTTTAAATGATAAAGAAGGTATTAATCTGGATCAGACGATGAAGTTCATGCAGCTTTTGTTATATGTTCCCTGTGTCATGTGTGGACTTTTGTTGTACTTCCTGTTTCTAGTACCATGTTTGTAGTCCTTTGTAGTTTTTCCTGCTCATGTCTCTGTTCTGTGCTCTCTGTATCTTCTCTTGTTTTGGGTTTTGCTCTGTTTGTATTGAATGTACATTTGTGCTTAGATCCTCTGTTTACGTCTGCCATTCTCAATCCACTTGTGTCACGCTAAAGATAATTTTTTTTTTTTTTTTTTTGCATATGCATATTGTTTTAAATATTTTCACACACATAATTAATAACATCTAAATTCTGCACAGTTTATTTCTCTCTCTGTCTGTGGTTAACGCAAGCATGGTTTTGTGCAAATGACGTTTTCCACTGGTTTGGTGGCTTGATGAACAGCATGATCACATACACTTGCATGCATCATGTGGTTTAGAGTTTGACCAAGTGAAAATAACACGAAATATCATGGCAATAATTTACAATAAGGTTCCATTTATTATCATCAACTAAAAATTAACAGCTGTATTTTATTTATTAACAAAGATATGATATGATGATAATAAATACTGTGAGAAATGAGTTTCATGTTTCTCACTCCATTCTATTCTACAAATTTCAACAAAATGTTAAGTTTTGAAATAAGAAATATGATAACATGCCCAAACTATATTTAGCTGCAAAGAGCCACAAAAAAAAAAAAAAAAAATAAAAAGGGCAAAAAGAACTACAATCCAAATGTACTCTTTATCTCTAACTCTCTAACTTGCTTTGAGGATAAATGCATGCTGGTAGACAATTACAAATTACATATAAACTTCTAATAATCACTATTTATGACAGCAGTAGTCTACAGTGTTTGTTTGTATAACACTATTGAAAGATCTGGGCTGTACTCTGTGTCTCGGGTCATAATTCCTGTGAATTAGAGATGAATAATTAAGAAAATGAAAAACTGCACTCATTCGGTGAACATAAAGTCTTTAATTCACTGTTAAATCATTAACATTTGTTAGGTAGATCTAAGTGTTTCCTTATTTTTAATGATTTAGCAGTGAATTAAAAGGGTTTTTATTTTGTGCCTTGGAGTTTTTTTTTTTTTTTTTGTATTTGATGTCTACCTCCAGTTTATTCCAAAGAGCACCAGTGGCTACGTGAAGAGAACAGTGTAGCATTCTCAGCTCCTGTTGCTTTGCATAAAGATCAAAATTGTATTTTTATTTTATTTTATTATTATTATCATCATTATTTTTAATGACAACAGATTATATGTAAGTCAAAGGTTGAGTTTTGAACAAACAGACCAAACACTGGATCAGAAGCAAACCTGCCTTAACTTCCTCGTGACTGTGGTTAAATCCCCCTGTTATTAAGACAGCGCTGAGGTAATGTTTCAGCTCTAAACCCGTGTGAAAGAAACAAGACTGCATCATGCTGAAGTGTTTTAACATCCTGAAGATCATGCAGCTTCTTCTCTGTGAGTTTATTGTACTTTATGAATGTTTTATTTTTCTTTCTTAGATGATTTATAATGTTCTTTGACACCATAATAATCCATATTGTGTGTGTGTGTGTGTGTGTGTGTGTTATTTCACAGATCTGCTTATATGGTGTGAAGCAGCAGAGACTTTAACAGATCAACTAACAGATTTGGGTCAAAATGTGACTATAAACTGTGATCTTGATGAAAAGGAGGTTAACTGGTTATTACTGAAACTACCAGATTCTCCGGTTCTGATATTACTCTCTTCTACAACTTCAGCTACTTTTCACTACAATAAAACATTTAAACACAAATATTCAGTGAAAAGTAAACATAGTCTGTTCATAAATAATGTCACTCTTGATGATTTAGGACTTTATTACTGTGTGACCACAGACACACCTCCAAAATACAGCAGCGGCACCAGACTGTACATCACTGGTGAGTGACCATTCACTGAAATTAAACACTAAATCATTGTTAGGCACAAAATATTAAATATTATTTTTAAACCCTTTCAATGATTGACAGAACTAACTCTAAATCTAGAGAACAAGAATCATACAGCGATGAAGTACACTGAGCAGACTCAGACACACTGGCAGATTATTGTCCTCATATCTGCTTTCATAAATGCTCTTCTGATCACTGTGATCGTAGGTGAGTCCTTGGTTTATACATGAATGGCTCCAAATTTTAACATTATGGGCTTAAATTCTGACCATAATATCTGTGTATGCTATTTTTAACCTTTATAACGAATATTTGAAGAGCTCTTACAGTTATAACTCTTTATAGTGACTACAACTGTTAAAAAACAATAATAAAAAAAAAAAATAAAAAAAAAAAAAAAAACATGAAACATGGGTGAACAAATAATATGTTTTTGACTGATGTTAAATCTGAATTCACTTTTAAGGACTATTAAAGCTTCTTGTTGATGGAAGAAACACAGACAACCTGAAACAATTTCAATATACAAACCTGCAGAATCTTCAAGTTATGGATTTCGAACAACCTCAAGACTCAAGCCAAACACTGATACATTACATGCAGATTTAAAGTATGTATATAAAGTATATAAACACAATATGTCTCACTCAATGTTTAAGTATAAAACTTATGCATATGTGCTGATATACACCAATGTATGTGCTGGTTTAAGGGGCATGTAAATATATATATATATATATAATATATATATATATATATATATATATATATATATATATCTATATAATACCTAATTATGCATGAGAGACTGTATGTGTCCTAATCACATAGTTCTAGAATCAGGAACATGTGATTAGAAATAATGTGATATTCATGCTTCCTGCCAGACTTGTTCCTTGCTTTTCTCATTTGTCTATTTCTATTTTGTATAAAGTTGCAGTCAGTATCCAAATAATTAAGCCAGAGCACAAATGAAATGTTCCTGACCACAAGAGAGCTGTGTTGAGCTAGAAAACCAAGAACCAAACCAAATAAACAAATGTTCAAAATCTGTTTGCATTTCCATTGTGTTTGTGAATCTTTATTTGCTCTGTGGCCATGTGTTTGTGTAAGAACTGCATCTAAAGGTGTGGATTTTTTTGTTAGTTATATTTAGCTCATATTTTTTTAAAAAAAGAAAGACTTGGAGACTTTTATCATGCCTTCATCATTTATTTCTACTACTTTAAACTCTTAACTGGTGATCTTTTTTTTTTTTAATTTTAGTATACAAAAAAGTGTACAATAGTTGCACACTTCAGTTAAAATACAATTCTACCTGCTCTCACAATATATTATTAATGTTTCTGACCATCATCTCACTTGAACAATTTGCTTGTGCTGTATTACTTTAAAATCTTGTCAGTGTTGTGACTTGACTTGACAAGACATGACTTGACACCATATACTTTATATCTCACTTATAAAAGATCTTGAGTGATGTGGAAAGTAAGCAGAGCTTTGCAGCTGTGAGGGAGGGACTGAGGAAGTGATTCTTGAGGGAATATCAGCTACAGTTTTCTACTGTGCTCTATTTAGAGAACAGACACCAGACTCAGCTCGGTAGGTGATTGTCTTTATTTGTTTTGTTTTTTTGTTAATAGTTCACTGGATTTATGGTTATATTTTTGAATGTCTGCTAATTTAAATCATGCTGCATTTTCAGAAAATACCATTCTTTCTTTAGAGTGTCGCATTAATCTTGTAGTATATTGCTTTTATCTTTGGTGTTGTATCTTGTTGGACCAGAAACCTGAATTGCTCTAAATAATTTTGTGATGTTATGAACAACTGTGAAGAGATGAAACTGAAGTGTGATTGTGATCGCATTCCCGGACAGCAAGCAGTTTCGGCCCAGAACCAGCCCACATCTGGCCTGCATCTGGAAACTGCTTGCTGTCTGGGTTGTGTTCTTATGGCGCTCTTCTGGGTTGCGCACAATATGTAAATAATTAATTTATCTAAAAACAGTGGAAAGCTGGAATGATGCGTGTCTGAAGGATGCAGTAAAAGTCGCGGTATTTGGCATATTTCAATAACTAATAACAGATTACGTCATCCGCTGTTTCACCAAGGCTGTGATGGTCTCAGATGGTTGAGGTTGTAATTTTTTTTTCCACCTCAAAAGAACAAACACACTACAATAATAGAACAGAATGAAAACACGTAAAAGACAACTGTTGATCCCTCTGATGCTGCAGACGGTTTCCTGTATCAGTTTGTTGAGGATTGTCAGGGAGAAGTTTCCTCTCTACTCCTCAGGGAAGCTATCAGCACTGCTCTTCAACAGACTATCTTTTCTGCAATCATACACACTGGGAGCACATTTTCCTTGAGATGTGTGTTGTGTGCTTTAGGCTACTGTACCCTTAAAGTTCAAGCATGCTAAACTCTCAAAGCATTCATCCCTTAACCCTTCACAACTGGTTAGAAAAAAAAAAGTGTTAAGACAAATAAATGTAAGCATTTGCTAAATTAGTTGTCATAGCACAAAATATAAATATGTGACCCTGGACCACAAAACCAGTCATAAGGGTAAATTTTTCTAAATTGAGATATATACATAATCTGAAAGATGAATAAATAATCTCTCCATTGATGTATGGTTTGTTAGGATCTGACAATATTTGGCCGAGATACACCTATTTGAAAATCTGGAATCTGAGGGTGAAAAAAAATCAAAATATTGAGAAAATCACCTTTAAAGTTGTCCAGATGAAGTTCTTAGCAATGCACATTATTAAACCAAAAATAAGTTTTGATATATTTACAGTAGGAAATTTACAAAATATCTTCATAAAATAAACATCTTCATGGAACGTGATCTTTACTTAATGCCCTAAATATTTTTGGCATAAAAGAAAAATTAATCATTTTGACCCATAGTGGATTTATTAACTGGAATTAACTGGAAAAGGCTATCCATTATTCATGGAATTATTAATAACCCTACTGTACCCTTCAAGTTCAAGCTTGAGTCAAAAGCTTTCAAAAATGAGCAAAACTCTCTAAGCAAGTAGTAAAAAAAAAAAAAAAGAAAAAAAAAAAGGAAATACATATAAACTGTTAAGACAAATAAATATAAACATTTGCTAAATTAGCTGTCATAGCACATAATAATATATAAACCATCTTACTCCACAACTTTAGGAAGATTGTCCACTATCTGGCTATAAGTCTAGTTAATATATATATATATATATATATATATATATATATATATATATATATATATATATATATATTTAAAGTGGCATTAATGTTATTCTATAGCATATTCTATCTGAAACTTTGTTTTGACAATTTATGTGAATAACTGGATTTATTAACTGGAATTAACTGCAAGAGGCTATCCATTTTTGATGGAATTATTAATAACCCTATAAATTATAAGCATTAAAAATAAATAAATAAACACTTTTTGCATTTCCCCACATTTTGTGATCTACATATCTCCATCTGCTTGTCATCTCTATTGTGTAGTTCAAAATGAGTGTATGTAGTAATGCTATTAGAAAACATTTCTACATTTACTTTTTTAAACAAAAACAAAAAATAAAAATCAGTTTAAAAAAATACAATTTGCCAACCTACATCCACTAGAAGTAAAATAAATGAAAATATGAAATAAACATGTCCCTGTCAGCTTCTGTCCTGGTAATAGTTGAGTAAAAATGTTATATATCCAGTAAAACAAATATCTGTCGATTCATACGATACAAGTTCTGTCCGGTAAAACATCCATTGACCTGCTTGCAAACCAAACATACCATTTCTAAAAGGATTTTCTTTTTCTTTTTTTTTCTATTTTGCAAATTGTAAACACATTTTAGTATTTTGTATTGCTTTTTTTCATATACAGACTTGCATCATTTGTGTGATTTTTCACAGAACACTTAAATGCTACAGCCAACTGTAAAAAGGCCAAATAATAAAAATAGAAACCAAATCTTGATATCTTTTCCACTGTCATTTACAAAATCACTTCCGAACTGAAACTGAAACTGAATTTATCCAGACAGCATAACAGAGATTGGGGCTAGTTGTCACACTTTTTACTCTAGTTAATACTGTACTCAGCGAAAGGTTTTCTGAAATTCATTTATTTGACTACAAAAAGCTGTTTTGTTCATTTTACATTAGACACTACAACAAATTGCCCCACAATGCACTCACCAACGATGATTCCAAGAAGAACATTAAACATTTTTTACCAATGGAATCTTTCCATTCCGCAAAAAGATTCTATATAGTGGAAAAAGTTCTTCAGGTTATTAAAATGCACACTAGCAAAAATCAAAGTTCACTCAAAGGTTATTTGGCATCACTTTTATTTTTATTAGTGTATGGGGTGAGCTGACAATGCTCCGATATGAATAATTTTCATTTCATAAGTTTCAATACTGTAGACAAATGATTTCTCCTCTCAACACTCACATACAGAGCAGAATGGAAACAGAAAGTAAAGGCACTAATAAAATCTTCTCTGGTCTTGCTTGTGCTCCTTGGTTAAATTCTGTTGGACACAAAGACAAAAAAAAAGAGGTCTTAAAACAACACGTTAAACAATCTCATTCTAACTTCATTAAAATCATCCCAACAAGCTTCTATTATAAGCTTTTTTCCCACAAACCTAGTTTCACACTTTGAATTAGTAATTCATTTGCGATGTGGCATTTGTAGGTTCCTGTATCGCTGCGCTGAACGTTGTTAAGTTTGAGGGAGAAGTTTCCATCCAGATACTTCTCACTGAAAATCTCAGTTCTGTTGTAATATGCTGAATGCTGTTTTTCCAGAGAGACTTTGCCCTTAATAATGTCATACACTTCCAGGTTCTCGTTGTATCTCCAGTGCACTGTAATGTCTTCAGCTGGAAGCTGAGATTTTTTAGAAGAACAAGGTAAAACCACAGAACCGCCAACAGAAGGCACAAATGGGTGCTGCACAGGCTCTGAAAACAAAGAGAAGTTGTGATGAATGAAACAGTTTTTCATGCAAGAAACGTAAGAGTTTGCTTCATGACTGACTGTTGACTGAATAGCGTCTATAGACTTGAGCAGTGGTTTTGAATCCTGGTCCCCAGGACCCACCGCTCTGCACATTTTGTCTCTCTCCACACCTGATTAAGATCATCAGCTCATTAGGAGAGAGATCCATGAACTCAGTTGAGTTTGTCAGATAAGTGACAAATACAAAATGTACAGAGCGGTGGGCCACCAGGACCACGGTTTAAAACCAATGGACTAGAGTTTAGTTTCAGCAGAGAACAATGCTTATCGTGAAGTCATAATAACACTCAGTTAAATATTTCCCACAAGCAAAAAAGTGGGCAAGGCCTGGTTAAACTGCGCTGGAGACCATATTATAAACCGTAAAAGAAAACATGATCCTCTTGTTCGCAAGGGGTCTGAATCGAGCTCGAACTGGTATGGCGAAATCAATGCCAGGTTTAATATCTACAGCTGAGCAGATGAAGCCTGTGGTTATGGTAAGGGGCGTGACATTCCAGGAACACGCTCAAGAGGTTTGCCAATGACAAAAAACTGCAATACTAACCAACTGCAGAACCATACACCATAGCAGTGTGAGCACAACAGTGCCAGCCTAACAGACTGATGCAGGAAGTGAGTGGAGTAGCAGTATCAGATCGGAAGTGCCCAGAGCCCATGTTAACTAATAATGGCGGAAGACACAGAAAGAAGTTAATCATGGCATAAGAAGAGAGCTCGGTCAAAAGTTAATGAAAACGGTTTTGTGGAAGAGCCGTAGTATATAAAATTAAATAAGAAAGACCAGGAAAAGGCCCTTCCTCAACTTGATCAGCCGGAAATGAATTAGGACTGACAACTGCCCAAAGAGCCTTTCATCTTTCAATGCCAATTCAAGAAAGATATGGTATGGAAGATGTTTTTCTTTACTTTTTTCTTTAAGTTTTTCTATCTTATTTTGTATTTTTAATGAATTGTATTTTTTTGAGAGCAGGTACAGCTAGCGTGTGATGCTTTTGCTATCTAAGAGGAAAAAAACGTGGTTTGATAATAACGTGGTTTTAAACTTTGAAATGGTCCAAGACACAGACGTAGCAGAATGCCTTGTAAGACAACACTTGCTCCACACACTTCCTGCATCAGACTGATGTGATGTATGGCTCTGCAGTAAGACCTTACTCACACACTGGGACAGATAACCAATCACATTGCGTGTTTCAGAAGGAGTTGTTTCATTGAAACTGGAACTAACATGTACAATAATCAACTGTAATCATTTAAAATATGTGAAAAATAATGTGTTTTGGGGATAATCAAGTTTTACAACTTATTCTAGTACACCCCAAAAACTAAATCAAGAGGCATAATAGGACCTCTTCAAATAAAATACCTTCAATCCCTAGCTCCACAGTCTGAATTACTGATTCCTTTATGATGTAGCACTGGTACTTTCCTGTATCACTATACCGAAGATTTTTGAGTTTGATTGAGAAGTTTCCTCTCAGATGCTGCTCAGAGTCGCTTTCAACTCTGTTCTTGTATTTTGGATCCTGTCCTTCCACAGAGCCTTTACCCTTAACAACGTCATATACTTTCAGTCTGTTAAGGTGTTTCCAATTCACTGTAATGTCTTCAGGTGTCATCTGAGGTTCTTCAGAGGAACACGGTAAAACCACAGAACCTCCGATGACACCCACAAGAGCAGTGACCTGCAAAAACTCTGAAAACAGAGAGAAGAAACATGTTTTTATGCAAAAAAAAAAAAAAAAAAAAAAAAAAAAAATATATATTATATATATTATATATATATATATTTTTAAAGACTTATCCTTGGTGCTAACCTTCATTTATCACCATTACCAGATGAAATAAAACAATACAGCCCCTGTAAACACAGAAAGAATGAAATATTTACTTATATATATATTCACATTCCTGCTGTTAAACCATTGAAGTGATTTGTATGGTTGAGGCATTACTGTAAATATGACTTTTGATTTTAAAAAGCTGGGAACAATGGTAATTATTTTCTGTGCTAGGCCTAATCCACAATACGCCTAGAAATGGTGCCATCAGATGTCAAGTGGATAGAAAACGTTTTAAACATGATCTTATTTTCTAAATTAAATTTGCTGTCTGTAAAATCTAATGTTCTCACATGTAATCTCTGAATTTGTATGTGCACAAGATCGTCTAGGATTTTCTTAACATACTGGGTTTGTTGCATCTGGGTGCAGATTGTCAGAAACACAAATTTTTAATTTCTCTTTTTTCTACCAGCCAGCTTTAATGATATTAAAAAGCGCAGTAAGGTGAGTTTACCATTTTCAAATAGTTCGTTACGGACAATCTACAACTGTAAATGCTTGAAATAGTGCTAGTGTGGACGGAAAGTGTTTTGAAAACACTTTCTGTATCTTAACCACAATAATGTGGGCGTAGACTCAGGCTATAGGTACAGTCTCTGTGTCTATAGAAACATTTGCATAGTTTAAAATATGCTCAAGGCGTACTTGGCTACTTCCGCCGCAGTCCGAGTGAAGGCACGGTTTCTAACATGTCAATAAACTTAAAACTAAAAGTGCTTTTCCTCCCTCTACTGTCCACTACAAACCGTTTTAACCTTTGTAATTTATTATTTAACTTTATCGGGTGGTCTGCAGTTTGTGATAGTAGTAGCTATTAGCATTTAGCCGAGGCCAAAGTTAATAACTGTTTATTTCGTTATATTATTAAAATAATCAGACCAAATACCTGGAGGCCATGACTCAAAAGGTTCAATAACAAAATAAATTTTGTTAATATTAAAGAAGAAAAAAAAAGTATGTTTTTAGCAGTGTGCGTAGGCCGATCGGGGACTGGGTGTGTGCTATAAATATATAAAAAATAAAAGCATTCGCGGATGCGGTGGTATATGACGTCACACACCGTTCGGTCTGCGGCTGCGCGGTGTGACGTGCTAGTCACACGCACGCACGGTCGCCAGGGGGTGAGGAAAGCTTGGCCACCCCACTCAAAACTGGTCCAGTGTCCATTTTTTTCCTGACAATAAATGCATTTATTAACATGCGAAACCGCCGTATCTCTTTATGACCACACCAAACGGGAGAATTTCCAGTCGCGCGCTTCAGCTTCACCCTCAGCGTCAGGCGCGAGTCACACGAGCGAGGAGAGCTACAGCCGCCAGAGGAGCTTCAGCAGAACAACTGTGACCTGCGGTCTGATGAGATATTGTTAGACTATATGTCAGTAAAACACACTTTCCGGTCCCTTCAGCCGTTTACTGTGTTTCCGGCGCACACTCTTCAACAGGACGCAAACATGTAGCGCGCGCTCTACATCACTTCATCATATAATCAATCATCAATAACCCGCACGAGAAATATGAACACCTAGTTCTGTCATCAGCTAAATCATGGAATTACCAAAAAAGCGATTAAAGCTGCAAACTGTGCATGTATACGCAGCACACAAGTCTCTCAAATGCACTAAAATATATTCTGCATTTCGAGATCACAATATAAGGAGATTTGAGAAGCTGAATGAGAAATAAAGCTATAGTGAGCCCCTTTATTAAAATACCTGGAGGTGAGGAATAATGCAAAAATTGTCATATTCATTCAGTGTCTAATTCACAAATATCTCAATTACAGTTACGTAGAACATAATTGTACTCAGTTGTGTTTTAGGCACTAAAACAGTGCAGTACATTATAGTCAAACACATTCATTTACACCCCAGACTGGTTGCTGGCCCCTCTCTGACCACCCCAGGGATATCTGTGCCAACCCAGACTTTTTATTTGTTGTTAAATTTGCTTTTCTAATAAATGAGTTATTAATGGCCAGTATTTTTTATTTGTTGTTAAATTTGCTTTTCTAATAAATGAGTTATTAATGGCCAGTATGTGTATGTAATAAGCCTTTTAGTGTAATTATTTATATATATTTTAAATTAACGTTATATTGAAAAATCACACACACATTATAAGGCTAGTATTGTAAAAAAATCACACAGTAAAATTATATAGCAGTATTGTTAAAATTGTAACAAAAAGTATGGGTATCGTATGGCATAAAAAAAAAAATGTATCGCCCATCCCTAGTTAACTCGATCGATCCTTAAGTTTCGATACTGATGTTTTATTGAAAGGATCGATCCTCACATAAAAAATATAAATTCTAAAATGTTTTTTTTTTTTTAACTATTAATTTTATTTGTTTATCAAGAAATTCGGCCCTTGTCAAAAAGTCCTAAAGGATTCCAATAGGAAAATTGTACTGGATCCTATTTGGAATTTCTATCATATTTTGGAACCATTCCTACAGGATTCCGATAAGGAATAGTCTTATAGGACAATACATAAATATCCTGTAGGATCATTCCTATAGGATTTTTTCTTTCTAAAGGTGCACTTTTTCCACTGTATTTGTACTACTATAAAATAATACTTGCAGTTTGCTTAAACTCACCCTGATGGTAGACATTGTTCATTGTATGTTGCACAACCTGCAGTAACATTGCGAACCAACATGAGAGGTGATATGTGCAGCACACAGCAATAGTTCAAAAATTTCACTGATAATGGATTGATGACACACATATACACACACACACACACACACACACACACACACACTATGTAGAACTTGCGTCCCCCAATGCAAATATCCACTGCACCAGTTCTAGACTCAAAAGGAGTGGGAGGAAGATATAAAGCTTATACCAGAAGACCAAAAGTTAAATATAAAAATAACATTTTACTGTAACAATAATAACAATAATAATAGCAAATACAATCACATCACCACCACAGAACAATAAAACATCAACAATATGTAGAATTTGATATCGTAACTCAGTTTAAATTCCCTTTGAGGTCGTATATACAGTAATACTGTTCACTTCATGCAATAAAGTTCAGTTTGTGTAATGTAAAGAGAGAGAGAGAGAGAGAAAACGGATCCAATACAGTTGAGGGAAAACTGGTAAAAAGTATGAAAAATATTGTATCCAATATATTTCAAAGCAATCACTAATGCTCTGTCCATTGAGCATATGCACGATTACTTCCTGGTTTTAGATAAGCCAGCTCAGTCATTTCCGGTCAAGAGTACTGTGCTGTAAGGGGAGCACTTTTGCTCAGTTTTCTCTACAAAATCCATTCACAATTTGAAGAAAATGTTTGTTTATCTAAGAGGACCAAACATCCACGTATACCATTTCAGGAAAGACAAATGCAGGTATTAAATATTACGCACGTAAATCTGCTAAATTGTTCAGCTATGCATTAAGAGATTCAGATTAAAATTCAGAGTGGCAAATCTACAACAGTAACAGTCTGTGTTGACTGAATATATTTAGCAGCTTTTACACTTAAAGATAAAAACTTAAAAAAATGTATTTACTAAATTAAATCTAAAAATATTTCAAAACATTTAATGCATTTTTTTAATTGTTATACCGTTAATATTGAACTTATTTCATTTGTAGTTAACTAGTTAAGTATTTAAATAACTCTGCCTTATACACTGTTGGTGTCAGGGAATATTTATTTATTAAATGACATGAGGCTTTGTGATTCCAGCACATCCAATAATTTATACTCCACTACAATAAAATTATAATGCAAATTTAACGCACTTAAGCTATGGCATCCTCTGCTGCCATCATAGAACAGTAATAATGAGTGATCCTCTGCTGCCATCTAGTTATAATGCAAATTTAACGCACTTTTCATCTTAAAAGTCTTTGTTTTCCGCTAGGAGACACATTGTTTTTCATGTCATCTTCATGAATGAAAAGTATATCTTGTTTAAAGTGAATTTTACTGCAAAGCCATAGAGTTGAGAAGGCAAATATTATAAGTGTTTAAAATGTGCTCATGACTATGAAGGTAAGTTATTGATTATCAATACAATACAATGCAATTTTATTTATAAAGCACAGTTTAAAAACAACCGGAGTTGACCAAAGTGCTTTACAACACTATACAAACAACAGGCGAATTAAAACACAGCAACAGAAAATAAATAAATAAATAAATCTGTAAAACAAAATAATGCTTAAATATATTAAATATACACAGAATAAACACAAGCTGTAAAAGAACAATGTCAAATACAATTTGCCATGGGATATCAAACGCCAACGAGAATAAATATCTATCTATCTATCTATCTATCTATCTATCTTTATATATATATATATATATATATATATATATATATATATATATATATATATATATATATATATAGCATTTTTTTGGGGGGGAAACTACAACAGTTCAAAGCAGTATTACACTTTTTTTATGCTTAAACACTTTTTTCGTCTTTGACCCATATATATATATATATATATATATATATATATATATATATATATATATATATATCTTTGTATAATACACTACTCAAGTGTATTATACAAAGAAATTTTATTATAAACAGCATACATTAATATTTCATTAATATCAGTTTTTGCTATGTAACGGCGAACTCTGTGCTAATCAGCAGATACAATAAAACGAGCTCAACAACTCACCAACAGATATCGTTCACCCAATATTGTTCGATTAGGATGCAGATCAGATAAATATGACTATTTCTTCCTTTTTAGTGTCTTTAAATTAACTTTTAACAAGTTAAACAACGTTAATCTCTCGATTTCTCAGCTTCGTCTCCTCTTTGACCGTTACTGTTCAAAGTATGCGCGCTACAGTAGCACACGCACGCGCACTGGATTTCTTAAAGGGGAAGCGTCAGGACAATACCATATATAGATGTTTGTGTTTCTATGAATTCTTAATCACATGTAATACATTTTAACTTATTCGAACATTAAAAATGTAATATTTATTATCTTTGCCTTACTGTAATATTAGGAATTTCAGTTATATTTGTTTGTATTCATATCCTCCGGAGACAACCCCCCCCCCAAAAAAAAAGGTTTGTGCTTTTTAAATTATATTTTATCCTCTATGTCCTCTATAGAGTAAAAATGTAGCTGGAGCATGTGTAAAAGTGGTAGGCTTTACAGAGAAGACTCAGATAGGCTTTTGTCCTTTTCTATGTCGTAATGTTGAAACGTGTGTGCTGTGGATTAAATTTTGTTAGACTTTATTTACAAATGATCACATGTAAAATCAGTAGCTAAGGATGTGTATAGGCCTTTTGTCAGCTGTTGCAGCATTTGAATGTAAAAAGAATACATTGGCGCTCATCACTGAACACAGCAGAATATCGTCATCATGGATCTCTTGTAGGGCTGTCACGATATTAGATTTTTCATATCATGGTTATTGTGGCCATAATAATTCACAATATCAATATATTGTGATATCTATGGAAACCTTGGGGGGGGGGGGGATATCAGTCAAATTATTTTTTACTTTTTCTTTTTCACCCAACGGACATAAGGATAGTGATAAACGCAGGACACAAGACTCTGGCTTTCTCCGTCTTCTTTGAAGCTCCTATGAAATAACAAGAGAAAATACTGCCAAGTTCAAGTATGATGAATAAATATTAATGGTAACACTTTACAATAAGATGTAATTTGTTAACATTAATGTATTAACTCATGAATGAACAATGAAAAATACATTACACAATTTATTAATCTTTGTTAATGTTAATATAAAAGAGTCGTTCATTCTTCATGTAAGTTCACAGTGCATTAATGTTTACAAACACAACTTTTGATTTTAATATGCATAAGTAAATGCTTAAATTAACATGACCTTAGATTAATAAATGCTATGGAAATATTGTTCATTATTATATTATTATTATTTATGCTATTTATATATGTTAACTAATGTTAACTAATGACCCTTATCGAAGAATGACCGCAGATGAGGCAACTTAACATTTTACAGAGTTTAATGTAGCAATGTGGTTGCTCAGTTTTTCAAGATCAGTTTTAATCCTGTAACTATAAATAGATTTGAACAAAGAAATAAAGTGTACTATGCACAGGCCATATTGATTGCAATGCAAACACAAAAATAAGACGAGTAAAGAAAACGCGGCACTTATTAAAATAATCACCTTTACTTAAATATATAAACACAGAAAACCACTGTTAACAGGTTAATATAACGTTTCCCATAACGTTTCTATGACTAGTAAAATAATGGCAACTTCAAATCTGCTGAACACGGCTCTCCTCGGAGTAGCTGCGATCAATGCGTCGTCTTCTTGTGTGACAGTGTCTGCGTTAAGGCACAATGCTGCCACCTGGGAGCTCAACCAGGTACTGGCGCTGGAGTATTTACATGTGTGGTGTTATCATAAGAGAACTGTTCATTTCAAATATTGTGGTTATCGCTAATACTGGTATATTGTCACACACTAAATTAACACGATATCGATAATCGTTTCTTTGAATATCACGGTTATTGTCAATACCGGTATATCGCGACACCCCTAATCTCTTGCTATAATACAATACAATACTCCCACCTTGTGGGCTACTTCCCATGGAAGCGCTCCGCCACAAACTAAATAAATAGTGACTTTTTATCTCACAATTCTGACTTTTTTTTTTCTCAGAATTGCAAGATATAGCTTAACACAATGCAAATAATTGTGAGTTATAAAGTTTATAACTCGCATTGTTTATATCTTGCAATTCTGAGAGAGAGAAAAAAAGTCAGAATTGTAAGAAAAATATGCAAATTACTTTCATTTTTTATTCCATGGCGGAAACAAGCTACATAATGTCACAAGTAAACAACGTAATTTAACCTACTATAAATGACATCAATGTCAATTAAACCTTTATTAAATTGTGATCTTTTTAAAATCATCCTTCACCTTTTTTTGACTGCATCTGATTATGAAGCATCGTTCTTGTCCGTCATGCATTTATTTGTAACGTTATTATTCATATTCATGTTTTTTGTTATATAATTCCATTCTTCTCCATTATGTTTAAATATACAGGTGCTGGTCATATAATTAGAATATTATCAAAATTTGAGTTTTCACTAATTCCATTAAAAAAGTGAAACTTGTATATCATATTCATTCATTACACACAGACTGATATATTTCAAATGTTTATTTCTTTTAATTTTGATGATTATAACTGACAATTAAGGAAAATCCCAATTTCAGTATCTTAGAAATTTAGAATATTGTGAAAAGGTTCAATATTGAAGACACCTGGTGCCACACTCTAATCAGCTGATTAACTCAAAACACCTGCAAAGGCCTTTAAATGGTCTCTCAGTCTAGTTCTTTAGGCTACACAATCATGGGGAAGACTGCTGACTTGACAGTTGTCCAAAAGACGATCATTGACACCTTGCACAAGGAGGGCAAGACACAAAAGGTCATTGCAAAAGAGGATGGCTGTTCACAGAGCTCTGTGTCCAAGCACATTAATAGAGAGGTGAAGGGAAGGAAAAGATGCGGTAGAAAAAAAAGTGTACAAGCAATAGAGATAACCGCACCCTGGAGAGGATTGTGAAACAAAACCCATTCAAAAATGTGGGGGAGATTCACAAAGAGTAGACTGCAGCTGGAGTCAGTGCTTCAAGAACCACTACGCACAGACATATGCAAGACATGGGTTTCAGCTGTCGCATTCCCTGTGTCAAGCCACTCTTGAACAACAGACAGCGTCAGAAGTGTATCGCCTGGGCTAAAGACAAACAGGACTGGACTGCTACGGAGTAGTCCAAAGCTATGTTCTCTGATGAAAGTAAATTTTGCATTTCCTTTGGAAATCAGGGTCCCAGAGTCTGGAGGAAGACCGGAGAGGCACACAATCCACGTTGCTTGAGGTCCAGTGTAAAGCTTCCACAGTCAGTGATGGTTTGGGGTGCCATGTCATCTGCTGGTGTTTGTCCACTGTGTTTTCTGAGGTCCAAGGTCAACACAGCCGTATACCAGGAAGTTTTAGAGCACTTCATGCTTCCTGCTGCTGACCAACTTTATGGAGATGCAGATTTCATTTTCCAACAGGACTTGGCACCTGCACACAGTTCAAAAGCTACCAGTACCTGGTTTAAGGACCATGGTATCCCTGTTCTAGAAAATCTATGGGCTATTGTGAAGAGGAAGATGCAATATGCCATACCCAAGATTGCAGAAGAGCTGAAGGCCACTATCAGAGCAACCTGGGCTCTCATAACACCTGAGCAGTGCCACAGACTGATCGACTCCATGCCACGCCGCATTGCTGCAGTAATTCAGGCAAAAGGAGCCCCAACTAAGTATTGAGTGCTGTACATGCTCATATTTTTCATGTTCATACTTTTCAGTTGGCCAAGATTTCTAAAAATCCTTTCTTTGTATTGGTCTTGAGTAATATTCTAATTTTCTGAGATACTGAATTTGGGATTTTCCTTAGTTGTCAGTTATAATCATCAAAATTAAAAGAAATAAATATTTGAAATATATCAGTCTGTGTGTAATGAATGAATAGAATATACAAGATTCACTTTTTGAATGGAATTAGTGAAATCAACTTTTTGATGATATTCTAATTATATGACCAGCACCTGTATAATAAATAAATTCAGAAGAGCAGTTTTCTTCTGCTTATTGAACATTACACTGAGTTTGGTCCGTTTTGCAACGTGATTCAATTAAAATAACAGCACAAGACATCACACAACAGCAGATTCGACTAGGAGCAGGTACGATTCAGATTTCTCAAAATATAGTTGTGACTAGTCTAAGCTGAATTAGAAATATCTCTAATTACCTTTACGTTATGGCAAGCCATTTTAACATTTAATATACAAACCACACTAGTATCTAATTTAATGTAACTAGTACTTATTTTTTAGATACTAATATCTTTTCCATTAAGTATTAGTACTTGTTCTTTAGATACTAGTGTCTTTTGTAAAGTTACTAGTACTTATTCATTAGATACTAGTACTTAGCAGATACTAGTACTTATTTCAATAGTGACTAGTAACTTTTATATTGTTACTAGTAACAAATTGTAAATTTTTGCTATTGACTTCTATGGGGATCCGTCTTTGAGATCAACTATTCAGTTTTGACTAGTATGTATTCCACTAGTGACTAGTACTTAATTTGTATGTACTATTAGTTATTCATTAGGTACTAGTACATATTTTTTTTAGATACTAGTACTTTAGATACTAACTTATTCATTAGGTACTAGCGCTTATTAGAAACTAGTATTCATTCATTAGATGCTAGTACCTATTAAATAGATACTATTATTTATGCAATAGATACTAGAACTTATCCAAGTGTTACTAGTATGATTTTTATTTTACTAGTAATTTTTTTTTTTAATTTAACTCTACTGAAGCCATTTGGAGTAGTCATAACATGAGTTTAAAAAAAAAAAAAAAAAAAAAAAAAAAAAAAACAGATCTGACTTGTAAGATAAGAATAGTTACTAGTAGTAATAAAACATACTGGTGTCTAATAAATAAGTACTAGTACCTAAAAAGTACCAGTATCTAATGAATGCTTACTATTAATATTTACAAGTCACGATTGCAATAGTTACTAATCAGAAATTAAAAGATCTCAAAAACAGAATAACTATGACTCCGTTCATTTGGAGATATCTTCAACCTCGAAAGTAACAAAAGTAATGTGTTTTAGTCCAAATTCATTTCACAACATCAGTTGTGTCTTTGAAATAACTTATTGTAATCTGACATGATTTCATTAAACAGAATGAGACCGAAATCATGCCACTTTATATTATTCTATACAGTGATAAAGGCTATGTCAATTAGCATTGCATTTTAAATATACTTTATTCTTATAAAAATACCCGAGATGGCTTGTAGAGCACAGATCAAACCATATATTGTCACAGTCATTGTTTATTTTCTTCACGTTTCATCAAAACGTCTATCTGCATGTTATTCAGCTACTAGGACACAAAGGGTGAAAGCCTGTCCATATAAGGGATTTCCTGGAGTCTCTTGTGGAGACTATGCAAGGGCACCCTCTGGCGACGAGTATGAATGAAAAAGAAATTACACAGAGTTCTCATTGCTTACAATACCCTAATTTGAATAAAAACATCAAAAACAATTAAGAACTTTGAGGTAAACATCTGCAAAGCCTTATGTTTTTCTCCAGTGTAGAGAAGTACACTTTTGTTTTCTCTCTTGCAGATATATTTATTCTTAAATACTCAGTTTTATTATAGTGAAAGTAATACAAAACATTCCTTATTTTGTTTAATGCTTTTATTTAGAAATAGCCATAATCATTATTAGTTATATTGATATAAAAACAAAACTACTTCCACTTCCAGAGCCAGTTCCCGAACTACTTGCACTTGCAGAACTACTTCCCTGACCGCTTCCACTTTCAGAACCCGTTCCCGAACTACTTGCACTTGCAGAACTACTTCCCTGAGCCTGACCGCTTCCCTGATCGCTTCCACTTCCAGAACCAGCTGCACTTCCAGAATCAGTTCCCGAAGTACTTGTACTTCCAGAACTACTTTCCTGAGCCTGACCGCTTCCACTTGCATAACTAGTTCCACTTGCAGAACCAGTTTCCGAACTACTTGTACTTCCAGAACTACTTTCCTGAGCCTGACCGCTTCCCTGATCGCTTCCACTTCCAGAACTGCTTGCACTTCCAGAACTACTTCCCTGAGCCTGACAGCTTCCCTGATCGCTTCCACTTCCAGAACTAGTTCCACTTGCATAACTAGTTCCACTTGCATAACTAGTTCCACTGCCAGAACCAGTTCCAGAACCACCTCCACTTCCAGAACTACTTCCACTTCCATAACTACTTCCACGATCACTTGTCTGAATACTCACATAACCACTTCCATGATCACCTGCCTGAACACTTACATGAACACTTGCGTAACCACTTCCCTGACCATTTCCTTCATCTGCTTCACTGCATGCATGGCCACAGGTGGTTGGGCAACACTTCTGTGTGTCAGGACACTGGCCATCATGGAAACAGCTTTCAGCACATTCTGGAGCGTTCTTTGGTTTGGGACATTGACCCGGCTTCACTGCATGAACACAGATAGTCAGCTTTAGTCTGTGCATATACACTGTATGCCACTTCAGTATGCAGCAAGAAACACTCAAAGCATGAATAGCAAGTTTTACCTACAGAGTGAATAATATTCTAAGTATCAGTCCTCTTTATTTTCTATAGCCATCCTGTTTAAAACTGTCCTAAGAGATTAATTCAAACGTACTTTTGATAAGGACAAAAAGCTAAATGAATTTATTACTATTATTATTATTATCGACAAGTAACCAAAACAATACAACACAAATACCTGTATATGGAGCCGTACAGTAATGTCCACATCCATTGCTGCAGCACTTCTCATTGTTGGGACAGTCAGAGTCACCATCACAGGATGAGGTACACGATCTTCTTCCATTGGTTGGGGGTGGACACAGTCCTGGCTTCACCATTGACTGCTGAATAATTCTATCCACTTTATATAAAAAAAAAAAAAATAAATAAAAAAAAAAATTGCATTACACTTCAGTCTATGCTTAAAAGCTTACATTGAATTCAATGTGTTACTTAGGTTTTTTTTTTTTTTTTGGGGGGGCGGGAAAAACCCCTAGCATCCATTAACTCACTGGAAACAGGCGGCACGCATGCAGGCCCCGACTCAAATATACAGCATTTGTCTCCTCCAGAGCAGTCTCCATCAGAAAAACATCCTCGACGGGATGGCACGACCGTCAGCTTCATCGGACAGAAACCGGCCACAATTGTTGGGAAGGTCACTTTGGAAATGTAATAAGTTACAGATTACAAGTTACTCCATTTAAAAATGTAATTAGAGAAAGAACCACTGAATGCTGAACATTTCCATTCAACTAAATTAATTTTTATATTACACTTTAGTCTCTGCTTAAAAGCTTGCATTAAATTCAATGCATGACTTTTTTTTTTTCGGAGGACCCCTAGCATCCTTTATTAACTCACTGGAAACAGGCGGCACACAGGCAGACCCCGACTCAAACATACAGCATTTGTCTCCTCCAGAGCAGTCTCCATCAAAAAAACATCCTCGACGGGACGGCACGACCGTCAGCTTCATCGGACAGAAACCGGCCACCAGTGTTGGGAAGCTCACTTTGGAAATGTAATAAGTTACAGATTACAAGTTAACCCATTTAAGTGTTATTAGTAGTGCAACTATTTCAATTCAACAAATGTTTTCAACTTAAACAAGTAATTTTGAAACATAGGCAGGGTTAACATTACTGTAGTATTCAACACTGATTACGGTCAGACTTTGTCTTTGTCACTTGAATTAGGACTAACTAACAAACAAACAAACAAACATTAAAGTACAGCCACCACAAAATCAGACTTTAGCACCCTTTTTACTATTAGATTGTTCTTTAAGGTTAAACAGATTTAAAAGCATTAGAAATATTTTAATAGCTAGGATATCGTTTTTGACATCAAATATTTGCATAGTTATGACAAGAAACTCTGGCATCTAACAATGAAAAAAAAAAAAACGTTAATCTAAAGCATATACATAAACCCAAATAGGAAATGAAATTGCCTAATTATCAAATAAGTATGTCCTATTCTGTGTCCAGACTCCTGAAACATTTGGGTCTCATATTATAGAGTTACTTTCAAAGACAGAGAGACACTTATTGCTGCATTTCTTCAGGCTGTGCAAGAAAGTTAACAGATCTTCTCACTTGTGGCATCGGTTATGCGCAAGTATCCAGACAGACATGATAAAACAGCAATCAGCGAGCAGTACGCTCGAGCTGTCATCCTCCCGACCTGCGGTCGCACAATGATCTCTGCTGGAAAACGCACTGAATTCGTGCGTCAGGAAAAAACAGACAGTAAGGCGCACAAAAATAAAACGAATAAGCGTGTCGCTGCAACAAAAAACTATGTTTTAAAGATCCAAGGAGATCAGGTCAACTCCAGCCCTAATCAAACTCACCTGCCTGTAGCCTTCTAGTAATCTGGAAGACCTTGATTAGCTTGTTCAGGTGTGTTTGATTGGGGTTGGATGAGACTGCTGCGTTCACGCCATGTCATAATAAAGTAGCCTAATTACGAGAGGACTGAACTGCTTTGTCCAATTTGACCGCACTTTCGGTCTTTGCACTTGACCAATTGACTATAGCCTATCTGATAAAGCGGTGGCTGGTGAGCATACTACTGATGCAAAGTCAGATTCTTTTCCGCGAACCGGTTCTTTTCGGACAGTTCGGCTCATTTAACCGGTTCAAAAATCCGATTCATCGGTTCCTGGCGTCATCAAGCAATGATATCACTACGCATTTATTTTCTAACAACTAATTGCCGTGTTGTATCAATTAAACATTTAAATAAAGTAATTTGTGTCAACACATATTGAAACATTAAAATAAAAAGATATTTGTGTTAGCTGATTATTGCCGTTAATGGTGTCAGTGGTCAGTTTCATTTGCAGATCCTTCATGTCAGACACGGCTGACCAGTATTGACTAACCTACAACTTAGATAAGATTCCTAAAAGTTTTGCACCTACAGCACACACACACACACACACACACACACACACACACACACCTACACACACAACAGCACAAACTATTCGGGTAGTTCTTATCTAAGTTGTAGCCTTAGTCAATTGGTCAGTCATATCTGATGTATAAAGAAAGAATAAACCTGTCTTATAAACTCCTTGAACTTAAACAACTTAAAATATGATCTGCATGCAGAATAAACTGTGCTAATTCCACGTTTTAATAAAAATCCAGGGCTTTTTAACAAAACGATTCATAAGCATATAGCCTATGTTTTGTTTGTTTTAAAGAAACTTTACGCAGTCCACTCGTTCGTCAGAATCCTCTGCAAACTTCGACAGTTGGTTAAACCAGTTCGGTTCTTGTTGAGTCGGACATGCTACTTCGGCTGTGCGTCCTGCGTCATCAACCCGGAACTAAAGTTCGATTCAGTTCGATTTGAACCGGCTACTTCCTGAGAACCGGCTCAAAAGAGTATAAGAATATTTCATCTCCTTTTGAAACTTAAAAGGGTTCAGTTTGAGCAGACAGTACGGCATCTGCCTCACATTCATGATCACAACCATATTCTCAAAAAGATCGTTTTCAATGACTTCATACATGGCCTTTATGGGGCCCTAAGCAGAATTATACACGGCGTCCCTCAGTGCCGCCAATATGACTGATTATTGTCAGTGCTTGATTATTCACACACCCGTTATCGATTTTCTTTGTTGTAGCTGTGTTGTTTACATCATACCAATGTCTGCCTGTTATGTTTTTACCCTTCTACGATTTTTAATTGTAACATAGCAAACCCACAAGAGCGGTCAGGTGTTCATTTGCACTTTAACATTCAAAGTCTTACAGTAGCCTACTAAGTGGCATACTTTATGTGGTGTACTGAAAAGTAGCTAAATTAACCAGCTGACAATACATTTAAGGAACATAAATTATTAAACACACATATAAAACAACAACTCTTAATCTATAACTAGCTAATTAAGGCATAATGATATTGCAATATAGCAAGACCCCAAAGGTTGGCTAAGGAAAATAATGTTAATAATAATGTTAAGTTATCAGCACCAAGTTTATGAAACAGAAGCTTATCACAAAAATATATACACAGGAAAGTTTACACAGAAGACAAAAACTAGCTAAGAAAAATATTATAATATATTATGTTGTCAAGGCTTTTTTTGTGGATGTTTATTCAAACATGAACTTTCCCAAAACAAGAAGATACCCTACCTAGGCTATGCTAATTAACTAGTCAGCCAGAATCCCTCCCACTCTAGGTTCAATTTGTCACCCATCCATCCCCGAAATGCAGTCGATTTGAACGTTTTGATAATTTCGCCTGGCTCTGCTTCGCGAGCCTCCGCTGACTGCACGCGCACAAGAAGTCATTGCCAGTACAAGTGTTGTGATGAATGAGTTGATGAATTAATAATTTCTTTATGTACAAACTTAAAACAATCTTAAACTGCTGGCTGTATTCCACATCAAACACAAGACAATTTTAAGCAAATAGTGTATAATTAATAATTCTATTTTTATACAATAAACATAAAACGTACTTCAAATAAAAAACCTTGGACAAACTATGCAAAAAAAAAATCCAAAAAAACATTTTCCGTCAAAAAGCACCTTTATGGAGTGTACTTCACATTAAACTGCAGACGTGCATGTTTGGCTAGAATCGCCCTGAACTTGTGCATCTTTGGATGCAGAGCTGTGCATAAAGTTACAAAAAATGCAGTGCACACCACCATGTGAAATGAGTTCGCGCGCACTCAAACTGAACTTCCGGCAACAATGCGATGACGTCATATATTTTGCCCGCACCCAGGCGAACTTGCAAACGTCGAGTATAAATCAGCCTTGATGCACCGAACTTTGGCCTGGCGCTGAGCCAGAGAAAAACGGGCTTGGTGCTTTTTATATATCAAACCTTTTCAGTGTTTTCAACCAATTTATTTAATTTATTTTAAGATTTCAGACATTTAAACAGACATTTCAATTAATCGCAATCAACCGCCGATGTGAGCTCGACGAGAGCCGACGAGTGGAACACACCACACAAACTAGCACGACCGTTGGTCGCCGTCGGCCTGACGATGTCAAATGGTCGATCGTCGGCTTGGCGTGTCCCAGGCTTTAGAATATGGAATCATCCCATATTTAAAGGTAAAATGATGCGTCATATATCAAATCAATAATTAGTTTAATCGACAAATAAGTATTTTGTACTGTCTATAATACTACTAGCAATTATAATAAAATCTATTTCATAGGCTCATTTGCGAGTGATTGCATTTTGGTGTCTTTGTTTCCATAGTGACGGAGTCTCCAGAATGCATTGCGTGCCGTTAATGCCCCGTTCACATGGGGCGTTGGTGTCAACGCCTCTCATTTACTTTGAATGGAGTGACATCAAGCATTGCCGAAATGAATTGTGGGTCCGTTGCATCGCGTTGGGTCCATTGCTTGTGGCAGAAAACTTTCCAATTTATCAAGCGCCAACGCAGGCGTCAGCAATCACATGGCTTTATGCAAATACCCTGGTGCAGACGCTAGCCAATTGGGTTCATGCAACACCAGAAAACTACTGTGATTGGCTGTTGTCACTACGATGGTCTCATCAGCACCAAGTTTCAGAAACGCCTTCCATCAAGCGGCAATGCCGACGCGCCGTGGGAATGTACCTCAAAGCTCTTTCACGCGAGTGCAGTATGCGCTAAACCTGCACAGTTTAAAACTTTGAGAGCTCACATCTGCCCTTAGAACACAAGACTCTCCAGATGTAGGGCTGAATGGAAAAGTCATCAGTGGGTCTGTCCAATAACTACTGATGAACGCACAGTTTGCAGAGAAAAAAAAAATAAAAAAAAAGCGATATTTAAAAAAAAAAAAAAAAAAATTAAAAATTGTCATTGTTTACACACCCACAAGTTGACCAAACCTGCAATAATCTCTTTCTTCTGTTGAACATGGAAGATACTTTGAAGAATGTGGTTAACCAAACAGTTTCTGGTCTCCAAACACTCAGGATTAGTTAATTAGTTAATAAAACTCAAGATTAGTTTCCACTGTTTTGCCGATGATACTCAGCTATATATTTCAACAAGACCAGATGAAAAACCAAAAAAACCAAACCTAATCAAAAATGAAAAACACAAAACAACCAATAACCAACAACTATCAAATACAAAAAACACAAGAGACAATTACGTAGACCATTACTTGGACCAAAAAACAGTACACGGAATATCGTAGATTACAATTTGCAACTAGACGTATGTACTGTTACTTCCTCTACAGTCAAAAATTTGGGTGTTATATTAGACAGCAACTTATTACTAAGAAGTCTTATTTCCCATGTTACAAAAACAGCATTCTTCCATCTTAGAAACATTGCCAAACTATGAAACATGTTACCTGTTCCTGATGCAGAAAAGCTAGTTCATGTGTTCATGACCTCTAGACTGGACTATTGTAATGCACTGCTAGCTGGTTGTCTTGCATCTTCAATAAACAAGCTACAGGTGGTCCAAAATGCAGCGGCTAGAGTCCTTACCAGGTCAAGAAAATATGATCATATTACCCCAATTTTACAGTCTCTGCACTGGCTAAGTTTTTTTATCGTTTACAAAATATTACTACTTACTTTTAAGGCCCTAAATGGTTTAGCTCCTGCCTACCTAACTAGTCTTCTACCATGCTACAATCCATCACGCTCCCTAAGGTTGCAAAACTATGGACTATTGGTACTTCCTAGGATAGCAAAGTCCACTAAAGGAGGTAGAGCTTTTTTACATTTAGCACCCAAACTCTGGAATAGCATTCCTGATCATGTTTGGTGTTCAGACACACTCTGTCTGTGTAAATCTAGATTAAAGACACATCTCTTTAGCCAAACATTTACATAATGTATCTCATAACCCTGTACTTTAGCTACTTCTGATCAAATGCATATAACATTCTTTTGCTCTGGTTGAACACATTATTTTTTTGCTTTGTTGGAACAGCAGTTAAGCTGTTTTTTCTCTCTATTTCATTCTCTGTTTCTGCCACAGAATGGCATCCCCTGGTAACTAGGAATTACACAAGCTTCGATCTGGATCCAGTCCTTATAAAGACCTGAGATGACCGAACACCTGAGAAGAGATGATGCCCACCCCTCAGAGGACCTCAGATGATGCCAGCCCTCAGACAACATTCAAAACTACCAAATTTTGTTATAAGTTTGGTCGCAATATAGGCCTATGATCATTGCTGTCAATAGTGTTCACTGTCTGTTTGATTACATGGCATTAACTAACTGCTTGATTGTTACCGTACATTTCAACTTCTGATAGTCACCACCGATAAGCTATTACTAAATATAATGTAGAAACTTTATTTTTCTGTAAAGCTGCTTTGCAACAATTTGCATCGTGAAAAGCACTATACAAATAAACTTGAATTGAATTGAATAGTCCAAATTTCCCGAACTCTTTTATTTATATATTTAATTTTTTACTTAATTAGAAGCACCACAAAATTAAATTGTGTTATTTGTTATAGAGACTACTGAACAGACATTTACAAGTTGATTTTAAAATGCAAAGTACTGAAAATAAAAATAAAGTTCTGTAAACATCCATTTTTACAACACTATAGTGTGTCCCATCAGATAATGAAAAGTATTACACACACTTTTGGTCTCCATGTTCACTCGAACACTTGGACCAAACACAGGAAATACGTCATATAAGTCGTCAAGTGGTCAAGTGCAAAGACTGTAATTGCAGGTATTTGGACAAGGGGGTGAGAACCGATGAGCTGAAGATACTGAACATGAGTGAAGCTAAAACTTATACTGTGCTGATATTAATATACTATGAGCGTGAGTGAACCGAGGAATGAGGGACAAATTTGGCAGAATGAAGTTTATTTAATAACAGATAAAATTTCCTGGAAAATGCAAATGCAACTTATAAAACAACCTTTTACATGGCGAACATGCAACAACTGTTAAGTCAAAACATGGAAATGAAATTTACTATTGTTTTATGCATGTTATATTTTAAGCTTTATGAGCTGGATTTCTGTACGATAAAGGGTTCTGTTACAATTTCTGTAAAAAGTTGATGAAACTTCACTTTCTTTATTTTCATATCTGACATCCGTGTTTACACATCAGTGCCAGTACTGGGTTTAAATTATGATTACAAATTTAAGAAACTTATCCAAGATGATGATGACGATGGTTATTGCTATTTATTTTAAATTATGATTACAAATTACTTTATTTGAATGTATTTGAATGCATTTTAATTTGCCGGGATGATGGAATTGACATTGTTACGTGATCACATAAAAGAACCAGTGAACCGTTTTTGTGTGTGTGTGTGTGTGTGTGTGTGTGTGTGTGTGTGTGTTGTTTTTTTTACCGGTTCATTGAAACAAACTGTCCGAAATAATCGGTTCTCAGAAAATAATCGGACTTCCCATAACTACTTTACTGCTTTATTGTCTTGTTGTTGTTGTTGTTGTTGTTGTTGTTGTTTGTTTTTTTTTAACTACGATTGCCATCCAAAGTAATAGGTGCATTACCGCCACCTTCTGTTCCGGAGTGTGGAACAGTGTGTTTCAATTCTACTCATTAGCCCTGTTTCCCTTATAAAATGAAATAAAGCTTTACTATTTATCTCACTTGACCATTTTATTACAGCCTTAATATTTAATTGTTCTATTTTTCCTAATTTCTTCTATAATTGCTCCTTTCTTATTTATATTTATTACATTATAAAAATTTACTGATTTACCTAAATTTTATTTAGCCCAACAGCTAATTTCACTGGTTAAGACATTTACCATAAACATTTAATCATTTACCAGACGCTTAAAAGAAACTTACAAATTAAAAAAAAAAAAAAAACACTGTATGGGATACTGTATTATTAAAGTACATATATACATGTTACTGTACACTACAAACTATTGCTGTGTTTCTGAGAACAATATCGTAATAAATTGTACTTTAATTTCCACAGCACATTTCCGATAAAGTCAAATGAAGAGGCCTTTATCATAGCGCTTTAATGGAGTCACCTTTATAGCGCTTGTTTCAAAGCAGCTGTACAGTGATATAGAGGAAAATAATATTTCAGTATATTATTATTGCATACTCTTTTATACAATACTGAGGTATAAATACCAACTAACTGCTTATTACATTTATAATAATAGCAAATAGCTGCTGCCAAAAAAGAAAATAAATCATTGTTCAGTTACAGACAGTTCATTGTTGATTCAGTTCCGTTCAATTTGTAAAGTAATTTTTTTATATATATAAAATGAGTTTAATTCAGCTTTTTGGAATTGTTAACTGGTACGGCCAATTGAACTCTTAGTGAGCTTTTGCAAACAGAATGGTTAGCATATTTATTTGTAAGGTATCAACAGCTGTGCTGAATTAATGTTCAAAGTTTGTCATGAGATACTGTAGCATACTACTCTGAAACATTATTTGTTGCTTATTGTACAGGCCTGTCTGTCTGAGGTGTCTTTTTGTCAGTGGGAGGAAGCCATGTCCTGTTTTGGAGATCCAACCCCATTTTGGGGTTCCCATCCCCATTTGGAGATCACCAGGTTGCAGCTATATAATGTACCCTTCTCTTTTTATCTGATCATACATTTGTTGACATTTTAAATTAGACATTTTTGTAATTAAAAGGAAGAGTAGTAATTAATAGTCTCTGATTGGCCTGTTTTAGACAAGCATTCCATAAAAAAAAAAAAAAAAAAAAAAAAAAAAAAACTTTTTGATGTGACAACAGAAAAGTTCAGTTTACTAAAGCATTCTCTACTGACTTCCATTCAGACTTAGAAGCTTTTTGTCCATGCTGTCATCACCACACAATTTTATTTTATTTTTTTCACTTTGGAGGTTCCCCCAGAAGAGGGCACAAGCTGTGTTTGAAATCCCCTTCATACCATCCTTAAGTATTCAGTACATTATTCCACTATAGTCCACTTGAAGAAGTGAATTAAAATCAGTGAAGGAATTTGGACGCTGCATTCATTATTGCAGTGCATTATGAGATTGAATGAGTGTATTCGATATTGTCCACTATGGTTTAAGATACCACTATTTCATAGTGGTCCCCTATAAAAAGTGTATTCATTTTGGTAATGGGGCAATTTTGGTTTGTTAAAGATGTCATGTATTGTATTGTACTGTATTGCAGTTGTGTCTTTGAGTATGTTCACTGTTTTTAAGTTTCATGACACTCGCGGTCTTTTGGACTTACCATGTCCGCTGCATGTGCATGTCCATGAAGTCCACAAGACCATAGAGTGTCCCATTTATCATTTTAGCTTCCAGAAGGGTGCTCGCGAGCGCCCCCCTTTGCAGCTGCTATGTGCCATCAATGTGCCATTTTGCCGAGGCGAGCGCCGCAGGAGACTTCTTAGCTGCCATTCTAAGTGCCATTATATCACGAAAGTGTGGACTGTGAGGGTTTACAGTGTGATTTGGGACAGGGCCTCTGTCTGCATCAAGGAGAGGGTGTAGCCTATAATCAAAAGAAGATCCTGATTGGTCCATTCCCATCTAAGGACCACACCAAACACTCCAAATCAGTGCTATTTTGTGCTGTTCTGTCTTGTTCCTTGTTCACTGTGTGTTCTTTTGTGAAATTTGATTTGCTAGTTCTACTGTTTGATTCTTAGACTATCAATTTGGATTTGTTTGCCTTTTATTAAAAATATTGTGTAAATACAATCTGTAAATATTATGTTAAAGTGAGGGTAGGCAATTATGTACAGGTTAGCAATAGCAAGCTAGCCTTGAAAGCAAGCTCCCACCCTACCTGCAGATCCCTCTCCAATGCCACGCCTCCTCCAAAACACACGAATGCACAAAGGCAGACCAGAGGCTAAGGGAATGTTCACCAAAATCAAAACATTGCAGAACTGCCACATATGCCTGTCAAAGGCAAAGTGAAAAGAGTCGACACATATTATTGCACCCGTGACGCCCCTTAATAAAACCGATTTGGTCATCTTTGATTAAGCTATGAATTACTTTCTCCATGCGAGAGGCAAGAGTTTTAGCATAAACTTTTAGATCACATGGGATGAGTGATACTGGTCTATAGTTAGAGCAATCTAATGTATCTTTACCCTTTTTAAGAAGCAATGATATCAAAGATGTACATGATCCCCATGAAATGTACCATCCTCAATTGTGAAATTAAATGAATCAAGCATGAGAGTCCCTACCACATCCCATATTTCTAAATATAATTCAGGAGGAAGGCCATTTAAGCCTGATGACTTGCCCTTCTGAAGGCTTTTTAGTGCTTCATGGAGCTCCTCCAAACTTAACGGGCCCTCCAAAGAGTCTTTATCCATCTGCGTGATCCGAGGCAGTTCTAATTTATCCAAATACTCTCTACAAACTGACTCATCAAAATCGGTTAAGGTTTTATACAGATTTGTGTGTTTTATACAGATTTGTGGCTTATGATATGTAAAAAACTATTAAATATCGCATCTGATTGGCTAAAGTGTACGACAGTTGGGAAGTTGCCAGGAAAGTCTCAAAAACACACACACACAAATCCGATGGATTCGTAGTAAATGACGATTCGTACATTCAGACACTCCTACATTTTAAACATTCAAAGGTTTTGTGTGTACAGTTGTATATCTACGAATTTGTGTTTGCATTTGTGAAATGTATTTTATGAATATATAATTGTATTTTGTGTGAATTGCTTTTTTGTGAATATATATGTTTTCATGCACGTGAATTTTTTTTATGTGAACAAAAATTCCCCATTTATCTAGAACACAAGAAAAAATTTTTTATCAATATGTGGCTAGGTCTCTCCAATTCAAAATAATAATTTCTGCCTTTGTGAAAGTAAGTCATATTCCTCTTTCATGGAGGACAGTCGTGTAGCTTGTTGATCAGAAAAAGTTTGTTTTTGTAAGTTTTGTAATAATTGAATCTTATTTTCTAATTGTGTAAATTGGTGTGCTTTCACTTTCGCAAGAGCAGAAGAAAAAGATATACAGAATCCTCGTATTGCACACTTCAGTGTTTTCCACAATATTCGAGGGTCTACATCACTAGATATATTGACTTCGAGAATCCCTTTATATGATCTTTTAGCGAATTAATGAATGCCTGATTCTTTAGTAATGATGTATTAAGATGAAATCTAGTGGCCTTGGTCTTAGTGTTGGAAAGGTGAACATTACATAACACTGCAGAGTGATCAGACAATAAAATTGATAATATAGAGATGGAAGAGTTATATGAAATTAAAGATGGGCTGAGAAATATGTAATCTATCCTAGAGAAAGTCCTTATATGTAGTATTCTGGATTCTCCAAAAATTGATTACATTAAGTTCTGTGATAAATTTTTTCAATAACTTAGAGGATGGGTTAGCTGTAGTATCAGGGTGAGATTTATCCAGTCCAGGATTTAAGACAGCATTAAAATCACCACCCATCACTAAAGGACAATCAATCTGCTCAAGTAATATATTAAAAATATTCTGCCTCATTCAGGCGGTAAATGGAGACCAGTGCTAACCTGTCATTATATAGTTTACAGCATATAAAAACAAATCTACCCTCATTATCATTCCCGGTATGTTCAATAGTTAAATGTAACCTCCTATTGACTAAGATAAGCACACCCCCTTAGTTTTATTACAAGCACAAGAGAAGGCTGCCAGTTTGTAATACTTGTTTTGAAAACATGTGTAAAGAGTCCACTGAAGGCAAACGTAGTGAGAACCCAAGCGCAGTTTATTTACAAGGTGTAATCCAAAACATCCAAACAAGAAACAAAGACTTGACTAGACTTGACCAGAAACAGACTAGACTCACCAACAGCAGGTTACAACATTAATACACGACAGGGAACAAGGCAATAACATGACTACTTATAACAGACAATGAGGGTCACATGACATGAACAAACCAAAGAGCAAACATAACTGATAGTCATATGACAAGACAATAAACCAATCAGAACATGACACAATGAACAAGAGGAACCAATAGCATTAAGACAAGAGGGCAAGGGAAGCATGACACAAACAGCAATCAAACAACAAAATAAAGACATGAAAACATGAACATGACAAAACCCAAACATGAAACAAAACCCACACACCCCCCCCCACCCCCCCCCCAAGGTCGGCTCCGGACACCCAAACAACAAAACCCAAAAGGTTCAGGAGGGTGGTGGAGTGGAAGCGGAACAGGGGGAGGGATGGAGGGCCAGGCTCGTGAATCAGAGACAGGTTCAGACTGTGGAGCAGAGACAGACAATGGAACAGAGGGGGACCTGGGCCATAGAGCAGTGACAGACAATGGCCTAGTGGAGAGACATGGCGGAGCAGGCCTAGCGGGGAGCCATGGCGGTGCCCGCAGAACAGGAAGCCATGGTGGAGCAGAGACATGGACAGACAGTGAGTTCTTGAGCAGCCTCCGTGGCCATTACAGGACAGAAAGTGAGTTCATGAATGGCCTCCGTGGCCGTGACAAGACAGGCAGTGAGTTTGTGCATGGCCTCCTTGGCCGTGGCAGGACAGGCAGTGACTTCTTTAGCGCCTCCGTGGCCGTTACAGGACAGACAGTGAGTTCATGAGTGGCCTCAGTGACTGTGACAGGACAGGCAGTGAGTTTGTGCATAGCCTCCTTGGCCGTGGCAGGACAGGCAGTGACTTCTTTAGCGCATCCGTGGCAGTTACAGGACAGACAGTGAGTTCATGAGTGGCCTCAGTGACTGTGACAGGACAGGCAGTGAGTTTGTGCATGGCCTCCTTGGTCGTGGCAGGACAGGCAGAGAGTTTGTGGATGGACTCCTTGGCCGTGACAGGACAGGCAGGGAGTTAGTGGATGGCCTCCTTGGCCGTGACAGGACAGGCAGAGAGTTTGTGGATGGCCCCCTTGGCCATGGCAGGACAGGCAGAGAGTTTGTGGATGGCCTCCTTGGCCGTGACAGGACAGGCAGTGAGTTTGTGGATGGCCCCCTTGGCCATGACAGGACAGGCAGAGAGTTCGTGGATGGCCTTCTTGGCCGTGACAGGAGAGGCCGAGAGTTCAAAGGTGGGCGCCACCACCTCAGGAGGTTCTGCAGCAGAAGCCGCCGCCTCTGGGGGCACTGGAGTGAATTCACGGTCAGGAGTGGCCTCAGGAACAGACTCGTGGACAGGAGAGATCTCTGTAGCGCAGTGTGCAGCCCACATGCTCAAAATGGCGACTGCCATTACTGGAAGAACTGAGGTCATGGGAACAGTCTCTGTGACTGTCATGACATGGCGAGACTCAGGCGTACTGGCCATCTTGGCCGGGGACTCAGGCGTGGCGGCCATCTTGTGTGAAGGCCCTGGCTCGACAGGCATGACGTGAGCAGACTCTGGAATGGCGGCCATGTTGTAACAAGGCTCTGGAATGACAGCCATGACCTGACAAGGCTCTGGACGATCAGCTGCGACATGGTGAGACTCTGGATGATCAGTTGAGACATGACTAGACTCTAGAAGGGCGGCCATTTTGTAGAGAGACTATTGTGTGGCAGCCATCTTACAATGGAGTTCTTCAATGGCGGCCATGTTGAGAAGAATCTCTTGAGTGACCGGCATGATGTGAGCAGGCTCTGGCTTGGAAGACATGATGTGAAGAGGACTTGGCATAGCAGGCATGATGGGAGCAAACCCTGGGGTAGCAGACATGATGTTAGAGGACTCTGGCTTGGCAGAGATGATGTGATCAGGCTTTGACATAGCAGACATGAGATGAGCAGGCTTTGGGGAAGTGTCATGTTCCTCCTCCATAACACCCACAGTGAAAGCAGACCCACTCAACCGTAATGCAAAGTCAATGTATTGTTCAAGTGACCAGTGTGGAGTATTGCGTGGCATTAACTGAGAAGTGTTCTTGTTTAAACCAAAACAGAATATGTTCTTGAGGAAAGTACCATTAAAATCTACCAGGTAGTACAGTTCGCAAAAACCTGCTACGTAGTCCTCAACAGAGCGATTACCTTGACGGAGGCTCACTAGGTGATCTAGGATTCATTTTGCTGGTTGTGTATTCTGTAAAGAGTCCATGAAGGGGAGTGTAGTGAGAACCCAAGTACAGTTTATTTACAAGGTGTAATCCAAAACATCCAAACATAATCCAAATAAGAAACGAAGACTTGACTTGACTTGACTTGACTTGACTTGACTTGACTTGACTTGACTTGACTTGACTTGACTCACCAACAGCAGGTTACACCATTAATACAAGTAAGCGAACAAGGCAATAACATGACTACTTATAACAGACAATGAGGGTCACATGACAAGAACAAACCAAAGAGCAAACAGAACTGATAATCACATGACAAGACAATAAACCAATCAGAACTAGACACAATGAACAAGAGGAACCAATAGCATGAAGACAAGAGGGCAAGGGAAGCATGACACAAACAGCAATCAAACAATAACAAAATAAAAGACATGAAACATGAACATGACAAAACCCAAACATGAAACAAAACCCACATTACAACGTGCCACTTCGCATTGTTTTAAAAGGGACTCTTGTATCAGGGCACAGGAAACTGATTCACGGTCTAAATATTCTAATATACGGGTGCGCTTAATAGGAGAATTTAAGCCATTCGCATTCAATGATAAGATATTCAGAACCTGCATTGTGTGCTCGCAATGTCAAGATTATGTCTACCTGAAAAGAAACAAAAGCAAGACCATACTGCCAGTGACGTGTAGACATTAGTATGTACTGTATCCTAGATACCAATCCACCTCGATGCATAATCCTTATAAAAGAAAAGCATTATAAATAAAAGTATTGATGTCTGTTGAAGGGCATAGATGGAAGAAAAAGGAACAACAAACAACTATGTACAAAATCCAAAGCAGACCACACATTACCGAGAGTGTAGGTCAGCATAAACAAAAGAAACAAATGTTGATACGTGACCAGTCCACTTCAACGCAAGACATGTACCCAAAAGTCCCACTAAGCCAAAAACATAATGATCGAACCTGCTCTACATTAGCCCGAAAAATAATAATAAATAAATAAATAAAAATTAAAATAAAATCAGTCAATATTATTTACCAGCCAGCGGACGAGAGTACATGACAAGGGCAGGATTGCAAAAAGAGATTAACAAGTTCCCCTGGCCATCTTGTTATTGTTCTCTTAAGGGCAGTTAGTATCACCACAGACCTCATCGCTGATTTTCTCTTGTTGAGCTGAAAGGATGGAGACAGTAGCCGTTGCCCTCCCGCTGCTTTGTAGCGCTGCAGAATACGTCTTCTGTGACACTGAAGTAACAAAATCCTCCACCTTTTCAGGAGAGTCGAACTTCATCTGCTCACCTTTGTGCACCTTTACTGCTGGATATGTGAGGAAGGGCTGGAGACCAAGTGTTGTCATCTTCTTCAAGACTGGATTAAAGCTCTTTCTCTTGGTAGTTGTGGCTGGACTAGAGTCAGAAAAAAATAGTAGCGTGACATTTTCCTGCGTATATTTCACCAGATACACCTGCCGAGCACCTTTCAGGATCGCCGACCTGTCATGCCATCTTAGTACACGGAAGATGAGAGTACGTGGCCGATCAGACTTTTTCCTTCCATCATACACGCGATGTCGTACGTTATTTCTCCTACTCCTATCTTCAATGTCCGTCATTTTTTCAGTGAGTTGTTCCATCTGATTTCTTAAGT
The DNA here is from genome assembly GCF_018340385.1 of Cyprinus carpio. Classification (NCBI taxonomy): domain Eukaryota; kingdom Metazoa; phylum Chordata; class Actinopteri; order Cypriniformes; family Cyprinidae; genus Cyprinus; species Cyprinus carpio. The sequence continues at coordinate 16,674,379 of NC_056593.1, read as the reverse complement.
TTTTGACTGTCCTCCTATCCTCACGTCCAGCTGCTTGAACGGAATCGACTCATTCCCATGTCTGCTTTGCTGCATTGGCTAGCTTTTCAACTTCTTCTTTCAGCTCTTTTACAGAATCGTTGGTCATTTGTATATCCAAATGTAGATGGGTCAATACAGGAATCTTTGAATTTATTGCTTTTCTTACAGTCGAAGCCACAACCGAATCGAGTGTACTTTGTTGCTCTTTGAGTGCTAGCTTGATAACATTAGCTATAGCAGCATCCAGATCCTCTCTGAACATGGTGGAATCTTTGAATTTTTTCTTTATTGGCGATTGTTCAATCTCTCTTCTCCAAACGTCCTTGACTGCTGGGGTACTCATAGTGAGCTAGGTAAAGAGTGGTTCAAAATTTACTGACAGGATATATACAATTTCTGACAAAGTGAGCAGAGTGAAGGACTAGGCATGCATTGCTGCCGAAGGGTCACGTGATCTCCGGGATGTAAAGAGATTTTCAACCATCATAACAAATAATGTTTTTGGACCAAATCACCTACCCTCATAGGCGGAGGATGAGCCAACTCCAGGGTAAGGCTAAAAGCAGCCAAATGTATTAAACATCTTAAACCCGTCTTTTTAGGCAAGAACAATACATTTAACGTGATTACAATAAAAAAAGAATTTGTTAGAAAACATCAGTTTACAATAGTTTACAACAATACAAATTTACGTTGCATGAGTGATAAATAACTTTACATTGAATTTTATTTTATTTTTCTCCTGATATCATTTCCAGGGCGTATTCCTTTCAAAGGCACTGGAATTAGTATTGGAGTCAATTGCTGGGGACAACTCAGAGGTAGAGGACTTGTCTGACATTGACAACCCTGTAGAGGATGTTGATTACCATCCTCCACAACAGGAGCCAAGCAGCAGTGAGGAGGAGAGTAGCGGGGATGAAGACCCCACTCCACAGTCCACTAAGGCCAGCCGGGGACATAAACGTCTCCGTGGTATAACTCATGCTTATCGTTCAGACCGTAGCATTGCCAAAAAGTGGACGCTTTGGATGCTCATGCACTTCACAAATGTTGCTTTAGCCAACAGCTGGCTACTGTACCACCAAGATCACACAGTACGTGGCACACCAAGGAAGGGCATCATGCAATTTCTTGAGTTCCGAATGGAAGTGGCTAAGACATACTTTGTTACACAATGGTGTCTTGATTTTTTTCTATGGATACAGACCGAGTGTCCACATATGTGGACATCATTTTTTTCAAAAAGTGCTTCATGTTCAAAGATAATATCTGGTTATTATATTTATTGGTTCCTCCTAACCCCAAATAGCTAGAAGAAATCTAAAATGCAAGTCAGACCAGTGTTCGGGTCTTAGGAGGTTAACGTGATTACAATTTAATAAAAATGTTAGAAATTTATAATTATATTACGTTTCCTTTCCAGGGTTATTCAAACAGCGAATAAATTAAATATAGAAAGTAACATTATCACTAACATTTCTCTATCACGAGTTTAAGCACTTTCAAAAACAAAAGAAAACTATTGTTATAATCACTGAAGCTGTATACACTTGTGAAATTAATCTCTTACTTGCATTGTACGTACATCTGTGCTTTGTTGTTTAAGATGAGAGAATTCGCAAGAGCCTGGAATTCGTTAAGTGAATGCGTGCGCACTCAACAAAACTGATTTTTGACGATGACTCATCTGAATGCCTCTGATTGGCCATTGCATTCCTAAGCTCAACAGAATTGTGTGTGATTGAATAAAATGCGCAACACTGTAAAAGTACCTAAAATGAAATACGGTGCAACATGAGCAGATTTTAATTTAATGCCGCAATCAACGCTGTCTATTCATATTCACTTTTTTAGCAACAGACGTAATATATTTAATTTGTTTGTGCAGGGGTATTTTTGTCCAATTTAGTGGCATTTTTGCCCCAAGTCCCCGTGGCCAGGGGAAGGCTAAGCCTTCCCTAGCCTTACAAACCCTCCGCCTATGCCTTAAAGGAAAGTAGGGAGTGTAATGGCATTTTATTTTATTTATTTTTTTACATATGGTTTGTTTGTTCTGTGTTTTTGGGTTAAGGGAGTTAGGGAAGGTACACTGTATTTTCTTTTGATGTGTTTTTCTATTTTTGGGTATTTTAGAGGGTATCAGTTTAGCTATTTTTGTCTGTTATTTTGGCCTGGTCCACTTCCAAGTCAATCCCTTTATTTCTGGATTTCTTTGCTTTTTTGTAAATAAACCTATTTATTTGGCATTAGCTTTTTGCGAGTGAGCATCCTTTATTTATGTTTCAACTGACCCAGATATGGTTATAACAGAAGGTAAAATATGTGATTACTGGCACATGAACATGCAGTCCAGAGAAAGTCTGGAACAATTACTAAAATGGTCATTCAGATGGCATTAAAAAATGATAGAGAATCTGTTGATTATTACATCAAGCCACCTTTAAGTATAATAGCAGTCTCATCCAAGTGGGGCTTAACTGTGCACAATCAGGACATGCCAGTTAACTTGCAGGGTCATGCAAAGTGAAGTTCATCAAAGAAAACTTTGTTCTGGCTGGTAAATACCTTCAAACTACCACTGGTCCATGGCAATTACATAATAGGTAGGTGTGCTCTTGATGTGGAAATCTTCTCCAGTTCAATTTCCTCTGTTGAGTCAGTCGAGGTTAGATGCCTACAAATAACTCCCCCCCCCCCAAAAAAAAAGCTGTTTTATAGTAGGAAAATCGACACTGGCACTGTTTTTTCTTTTCTTTTTTTTGTTTTAATGTTTTAATACTGTAAAGCTGCTTGCTTTACCCTTAGATGCTGTTAACATTGCTGAAAAAAAAAGTTCCCTTTATCTAAATGGCTTGAGACTTTGTAATGGTTGTCTACACTTGGTAGCTCTACAAATAAAAAAATAACTGGATTGATATCTGGTTGTTGTCACAGTGCTGCTGCTACTGTGTCTGAGACGAGGAGCGAAGGAGCAGAGAGACATCGGAGAATACAGAAATAACAGACTTTATTCACACACATGTAGCACAGGAACCTAAGGACGTTTAACACTAGATGCTGGACAAAGGAAAACACAGGGCATAAATACTATGAACTAAATGAGGAAACTTACAAGAAACACCTGGAACCAAGAAATATAATTAACAGGTTTTAAATTAGGTTACAGGAACTGTGGCTCAGTGGTAGAACATTGCATTAGCAGCGCAAAAGGTTGTGGGTTCAATTCCCATGGAGCACACTTACTGGTAAAAAAAAATGTATAGCCTGAATGCACTGTCGCTTTGGATAAAAGTGTCTGCTAAATGCATAAATGTAAACATGGAGGGAGGAAACAAACACAAAACAGTCCATGGGTGTGACAGTAAGTATGTAAGTGTGAAAAAAAAAGTCACACTCAGACCACAAAATACAACAAAATGAAACCGCATCCCTTCCACACCTTCACAATGCAGAATGATTATGCTTGCTCACCCACCCACCTACCCACCCCCCACAAACACTGCCACACCCAAAAAAAATCAACCATAGAAGTCAATGATAGACTGTAAAATATAGATTTTTTGTTACAGAATTTGTCAAAAATGTAAGTTACAATGCAGACAACACAAGGGGTGACACCACAGCACATCTGCGGTGGAGGAAAAACCCACAAAATATACAAATTGATGTGACATGGTCAGTGTGAAGTGACAATGGCACATACGAAGTTTGGTGTAAATATGTCAAGGCTATGCAGAGATACAGCCCTCAGATGCAGTTTGGCATCTTTCCAGCAAATTTGTTAATGCGCTAAATGAAAACCATTCCGTATATCAACACAAAATCCATAACTTTTTGTCAGCTTGGTCTGAAGAAGATCCGAGTCAAATTTGGTGAAAATCAGACTAATGGTCTAAGAGGAGTTCGAAAAAGTAGGTTTTCAACATGAATCAAAATGACGGACAGGAAGTTCAGCCAATTATGGCAAAATTTGTATTGATGTTCTCGGCATGATCCAAGGAATCTATCAACATCATTCTATTTACAATAGGCTAATGTAAGAAAAAGTTATTAGCATTTTTTGAAATTTCATTATAACTTTTTAGCACAAGGTGGCACTGCCCCCAAACTTTTTGAGTATCATCAGGGCATGATGTCGAAGATGTATTCCGAGTTTCACAAGGATACGTCAATGCGTATGTCAAAATTCAAAATGGCCGATGCCCAAAATGGCTGAGACTCCAAATTTGCTATGGTTGATGTTGAGACTGTCCTCTATCAGTGTGCCAAATTTCACAACTTTCCCGCAGACAGTTCTATTGGCTGCCATAGACACAATGGAGGAAGAAACACAAGAAGAAATGGAAGAAGAAGAAGAAGAAGAAGAACGCCAACAGACACAACCTTCGGTGTTTGGCCCCTAATAATAATGCTAGATAACAAAAAGAGAAATCATTTTTTTCTTATCAAAGCTTTGTCGTCCTCTGGAGGCCATTCCTGATTTCTCACAGTAGCCTCACAATACTGTTAAGCAGGGGTGACAACCCGATCCAACTAATCAAGTCATTTAGAATTATTTGAAAACATGGCATGTGTCTTGGAGCAGGGTTGGAACAAAACTCTGCAGGGCTCCGGCAGGAATTGAGTTTGACTCCCCTGTAGTAGAGTCTGCTTAATAGTAACAGTGTAAAAAGTGTGTAGTACTAAAGTATTAATATATACTTTTTTGTAGTGAACTAAATGAACTAAATATTCTTTTTATGTATGTTTTTAATTGTTTTCACAAATTAGTTTGAGATTGAACAATAACTGGTAGACCCCCTAGACCCTAGGTGTGAACATTTGATAACATATATATATATATATATATATATATATATATATATATATATATATATATACATATATATATATATAAAATAACAGTTCATTTACAATGAAAATAAATAAGAATTGTGCTGACTACAATGAGTACTGGCTGCAGAAAGCATTAAAACCACCAACATAACAGACAGAAACCAAACGCACGCACACACACACACACACACACACACACACACACACACACACACACACTCACACACACACACTGTGCAGAAAATGTTAAACCAAAGATTCAGCTTTCCGATTCAACTTCTGTCATGTTTACAATTTAGCATACTTATGTATATATGCAGTTTATGGTGTTAGCAATTTCAAAGTTAGATTTTTGTTACTTTTGTACTATAAACTTGGGTTTCCACTAGATGTTCGATGTAAAATCTGGCTTCTGAAGTAAAACCAGTTGAGAACAATTGATTTATAACTAACACACAACCATAAAAGAATAGTTCATAGCACACTGAAAGCTAATTGAATTGCAAAGTAACTACAAAATGTGGGCAGTGCAAACCTGAATTCAACTTCCTCTTGATGTGGCTGAAATTCCCCGCTTGAAACTTCTGGGGTAAAGTTCCCTCTCAAACAGCAGAAATTTACACTGCATCATGTTGAACATCATGAAGATCATGCAGCTTTATCTTTGTGAGTTATACTTCATGAATGTGTTTGTATAAGCTTTGTAAACTACATTGATTTCTGATGTTTAACGGTGCTGTATTAAATAATTGAACATGTGTGTGTGTTTTATTTCACAGATCTGCTCATATGGTGTGAAGCAGCAGAGACTTTAACAGATCAACTAACAGATTTGGGTCAAAATGTGACTATAAACTGTGATCTTGATGTACAGGAGGCTAACTGGTTATTACTGAAACTACCAGATTCTCCGATCCTGATATTACTCTCTTCTACAACTTCAGCTAATTTTTACTACAATAAAACATTTAAACACAAATATTCAGTGAAAAGTAAACATAGTCTGTTCATAAATAATGTCACTCTTGATGATTTAGGACTTTATTACTGTTCGACCACAGACACACCTCCAAAATACAGCAACGGGACCAGACTGTACATCACTGGTGAGTGACCATTCACTGAAATTAAACACTAAATCATTGTTAGGCACAAAATATTAAATATTATTTTTAAACCCTTTCAATGATTGCACAGAACTAAGTCTAAATCTTGAGAACAAGAATCATACAGTGATGAAGTACACTGAGCAGAATCAGACACACTGGCAGATTATTATCCTCATATCTGCTTTCATAAATGCTCTTCTGATCATTGTGGTCATAGGTGAGTTATTTGAAATGTGTTTTTCTGTCTCTAAAAATGAGAAGACTTGATGTTTAATCTGGATTCACTGTCCTTTTAAGGACTAGTAAAGATGTTTGTTCTTGGAAGCAAGAGAACCAGAGACAACTTGAAACGATCTCAAGATACACACCGACCACAGCCTCGAGTTATGGATCTTGGACAACCACAAAACTCAAGCCAAGCGCAGGTAAAACAATTAAGATTAAAATAATCAAAATGAGTTAAGAGAAATAATATGTACCCTTTAAAGTGATAGTTACCCCTCTCACCATTTATTCACCCTCATGTTGTTTCAAACCTGTCTTTATTTATTCCATGGGACACAAAAGAAGATATTTTTGGAGAAAATTGTGGTACAGAAAGCTGTATCACATTTGCGTTAAGATTAAATGATACTATTGTTTTTTTGTTGTTGTTGTTTTTTTCAGGATGCTATGGTACACTTTTCCACACCATGTAAAAGGTTTCAGCCCTGCCAAATAAACGACACATATGCATTTCTACAGCTGCCAGAATCAATAACAGATAATAACCTCTGACCCTTTTAGTTGAATTACTCATTGTATTTGAAAACAAATTAGATATTGCATAACTATACATATGTAGATCGCTTTAATCAACATATTTAGCTCACTAGATGTTTTTGACCCCAAGAGTTGTGTAAGGTTTCATTCAGTATAGCATAAGATTTAAAGTGAATTGTAAGTAAGTCATGCTTATCACTTATTTAACTTAGATGTGACATAGTTAACTGATATGACTTGTCATTTTAACTCTTCATATTTTTTCTTTTTTTTGAGCTTGCACATTGGCAGTTACATGACAATTACATACTGCTTAATACTGTATAAAGCAATTTGATTTGTGCTTTTGAGCTTAACAAAAGTTTTGAGTTTTGCTTGATTTGCCTATTTATGATAACTTGCTAGTTGTCTTGATGGTGATCTAGTGTTCAGATGTCTTTGTATAATGATCATTAAACTGATTTCCTACATAGCTATGCTCATTTCTTGTGTCTCATTACTTTGGATTCTCTTCTACTTGTGTAATAATCTAATTTCAGTTCTATATTTATTTATTTGGTAAGTAATCTTGTAATGAGTCGAATAACGAACAACCAATTGGACTGTTCATGATCCCTTTTGTAATATACATCTCAGTGTTTAAAAAAGGTGTGTGTGTGTGGGTGGGTGGGTGACACAAAGCATGTTTATGCACAACATACACATGCTGTTGTGTTTGTTCATTAAAGCTGTTACAATGCATACTGTATACTGTGCTCATTGTTTACCTCTGAAATGAAATGTCAACCTTTTGTCATCTTGTTCCCAGCTTGAATGAATGATCTTAAACACCACTGGGTCTCAAGCGTTAGATATGAGAGCTACTAGGAGGAGAACTTCAAATTTGGTCTGTTCATCACATAAAGATAATGTACGGCTTCAGAAATAGAGATTAAAAATATACACATATGTTTATAGTGGACAATTTATGGTATTTTATTTGGGGTGGAGAGTAAGCAACCTTGTACAGTAACTTCATAATTTGGTCTCTGCAGCGCTTAGCTCAACCTGTGGCTTTAACACCTCTTTAGAGTTGTTTACCTCAAATGAAGTACACATGTAAGGTGTTTAGAGATGGAAAATGTTTTCTTACACGTCACAAGAAAAGAACCACAAAGTCTCAACTTCTTGAAAAGAGGGGGTGTAAACTGAGAGGTCTTTATTATTATTATTTATTTCATTTATTCTACATCATGTTCTCACAGTTTTCTTAATAATCTCAAAAGAAAGAGTATGTTTAATTGTTTAAATTGTTTTGTGCATTGACAGAAAAAGTTTTAATGTGTATATATTCATATTTAGCCATTATAACACTTAGTCCAGTTTACATATGTATTCTAGGACCTCATTTTTTATTGAGCTTGATGCTGATATAGAAATATAAAAACTGACTAGTTTTTGTTTGAAACATAAGTTACTCAATTTATTTAAAGTCCCCATGAAATCAAAATTTAAGTTTTTTTAGCTTTTAGTATTAATATCTTAGCCTTAAGGTTATGAATAAACTGGTGTGTTCCAAAACAATGACAAAATTCATATTTAGGAGATATAAGCATTCAAAATGATGGGTTGAGACCCTGAGGTGGTCTCATGTTATGAACAGACTCTGGTGCAGCAGCTATGTTGAGAAATGGCTCTGGTATGGGAAGGTACATATAGCATAGGGCTAGGGACCACTAAAACAGGACATGCTGATGATTGTGGTGGGCCAAGTTCCATGACATGTGGGGGACCAAAAAATAAATAAATAAATAAATAAAATAAAATCCTACTCCTTCGTGGCACCCTCTTTATACTTTACAACCCCATGACAACTGAATTCATCAGAAAAACCACAGACCTTATGTAATAACTTTTACTCATTTTTGCAGACAATAAGGGTGTCACACAAAATGGTCACAAAAACTTTTGTTGAATTATAAGAAGTTTTAGTCATTGGAGTAAAACTTACAGATCAGTGATAATACCTTTAAAGGCATATGTAATATGTATGTTTTCGCCACTAGAGGTAACATTTTCAAAACAATAACAAAGGTGAAGCTTGACGGCATTGAACAAAAATACTCTTTTGTTTCAGCGATGACTAATCTGAACGCCTCTTAATGGCCATTGCATTCATATGCTCAACAGACTCATGTGTGATTGGTGATAATGCACAACACTGTAAAAATATGTAAAAAGAATCATGGTGCAACACTGAGGAGATTTAAATTTAATGCTGCAGTCAATACTTTTAATTTCATTTTCATTTTTTTCGCAACAGCTGTAATGGATTTAGTTTAACTATGCAGCAGCATTTTTGTCCACATGTGTTGCCATAATTTTTAAAAGTAGAAATCTGTAGAGTGGTCATTGATAGCCAACAATGAACCAGGTCAAGCCATTTATTTATTTATTTTATTTATTTAATTATTATTATTTTTAATATGCTTAACATTAAACCTTCATATCATGACAATATATTATAATCAGGACATTTACATTTTCTGAAATAAATTTAAAAAAATGAAAAATAAATAAATAATAAAATAACATAAGAAGCGTATAAAAAATATCACAATAGAAAGTATTGTGTTATTCTATGTTATTTACTCAATATAGTATTATCTTACTTATGATATTATGCATGACTATGAAAGTAATCAATATACTGATCAATATGAGTTATTCCCAAATACTGGATGTCTTAAAGAGGGTTAGATGTGCAAAGGCCCTCCCATTGGGCGGTACTGGTAGTGTTGAAGAGGATTGGATGTGTAAAGGCCCTACCACTAGGAGGTACTGTAGTTTCCATTGAATTACACCTGTGAACTAAAGTAACCCTGTGAACTTTGGGTGACTTCCAGACACCACAGCCAACCAATAGGGTGAGTCAATTTCTTAAAAAAAAAATGGTTGATTTGGCCAAATTACACCAGTAAAAAAATAAACTAGGTGGACTAGTAATAAATTGTGGCCAACCGGACAGGCGGTGCCAAAGAAAAACTACCAACTACCAACTTTGGTAAGAGAAAGGAGTATAAAAGGAGTGCACGGAAAGACAGAGGATTCAGATGTGGCTGCCGTCATCTCTGCTTTATTGCTGTGCTCAATAAAGTCTTATTTTGACATCTGGAACTCCCTTTTTTGAGTTTTATTTTACGACTTTGAGAAGACCATTGCTTGCTCCACAACAAAAGGAGAAGTTTAAGTCCCTTTAAGACCTGCATGCACCTAATTTACAAGCACGCATCCATTTCTCTCATTTGTTTACTTTCATTTTAGATAAAACCAACTGAGTCTATACATAAACCTTGTGTGTTTTGACAGTATTAGCACAAAACATAACTTAGTTCAGTAATCAGGCCAGAGCCGGCCAAATAAATAAGCGAACTAAGCAGCTGCTTAGGGCTCCCATGGCCACCAGGGGGGCACCAGGGGGCCCCCAAGAGTACATTAAAAAAAAGCAATACCAAATATTCAAATTATGCTGGACGCTGTCGTGTGGACCTGAATTTACATCACCTAAATTCACCCATTTCTCCTGAAATACATGAAAGTAATGCCGCATTCCAGGCAACTCGTAACCTGTGTTTTTCCAACCTTCTACCCGTGAAAGTGCACTGGAACGGCAGTCAAACCCGTGACTTCCCACCCGTGAACTCGCACTAGATCGTTGTACTCCCAGTTCCGAGCTCTGATGTCACATAGCCCGCGAAACAACAATGGCAGCCCCTACGGATAATATTGCCTACAGATGCGGTGTTTATGCAAGTGATACATGGTGAGAAATAGACTTTAGGACAATATAACGTTGCAATAGAATTAACAATCTAGCTGCAATTCCTTGTGCTCAGGCAATTTGGCGTGACTTGCCTGGAATGCTACAAAGTCATGAGTCGTGGTTTGAAGTCGTGACTTACTAAGTGGCCAGTGAACTGGGAGAAAACAGAGTAAACTTCATTGTTACCTACAGATATTAATTATACACTATTTGCTTAAAATTGTCTTGTGTTTGATGTGGAATACAGCCAGCAGTTTAAGATTGTTTTAAGTTTGTACATAAAGAAATTATTAATTCATCAACTCATTCATCACACTGCTTGTACTGGCAAATTACTTCTTGTGCACGTGCAGACTGTGGAGGCTCGCAAAGTGGAGCCAGGAGAACTTATCAAAAGGTTCAAATCGATTGCATTTCGGGGGTGGATGGGGGACAAATTGAACCTAGGGTGGGAGGGGTTCTGGCTTACTAGTTAATTAGCAAAGCCTAGGCAGGGTATCAAACTTCGGCTGTGCGTCTTGCATCATCAGCCTGGAACTAAAACTCGGTTCAGTTCGGTTACTTTCTATGAAAGAACAGGCTTAAAGAACAATTCGTTCAGGGGTTGAACATCACTATAGTGATTTACATTTGTGTCAGAGCCTTTCGACCATGGAATTGCTGTTCTGTTCTGGAGCAATGGTGAGTGGTTTCTTTATTTGCTATTCACATACGCTGATATGATATTATAATGCCAATATGCACTGTGGCCTGGCCCCATGTTAGCAAATTAGCCAGGTACACATGTTAGCCTGGTACATGTGAACCAGTCATCTTGCCAACTCAGCCAGGAACACACTACGACTGTAAGAGTGATTATGAATGTAATTTGATACTTACAACTCACACCCAAACGCATCAGATCTAGTCAGCCTACGTTCAGTCGGTGTTTACAGTCAGCATTTAAAATCCTAAGTGTGTTCAGTTCAGTCTTACAATGTTTTAGCTGGTCGTTAAGTGTGTCCCTTTTTTTAGGTTGCATATCAGTATTTATGATTTGTTATACTTCCCAAATCAGATCATTACTAGACTACATTACTAACTCGGGATCATATTTCCGTAATTATACAAGCATGTTTTGTGGAAGCATGGATGCATGATTTGTTTCATATTTTGTTTAAATAATAGTTATTTTCACCTGTAAGGATTTTAGCAACTGATTGCAATGACATATTGTTTTCTGTGTTTCAGGATGTGTCAAGTCTTTCCAAGGGGACAAAGAAATCGAAGTTAGGAAACCGAAAAGGAGTCACCAAAACAACACCGGAAGCAGAATGTATCTGTTAAATTTAAATGTTTTTCAAATGCCAACACCAAACTGAAAATAAATCAAAATAAAGTGAAAGTGAAAAAAACTGATGTGACATACAGCCAAGTATGGTGACCCATATTCCGAATTCGTGCTCTGCATTTAACCCACCCAAAGTGCACACACAGCAGTGAACACACACCCGGAGCAGTGGGCAGCCATTTATGCTGCGGCACCCGGGGAGCAGTTGGGGGTTCGGTGTCTTGCTCAAGGGCACCTCAGTCGTGGTATTGCCAGCCCGAGATTCGAACCCACAACCTTAGGGTTAGGAGTGAAACTCTCTAACCATTAGGCCACGACTTTCCCCCAAAAACAAGACAACCGAATAATAAACAAGAAAACCATATTGTAGAAATACTTTGAAGGAAATAAAAGATGAAATTCTACATGTTTGTGATATTACTGACCAATATAAGAGAACATCTCAGGTTACGCATGTAACCATGTTTCCCTGAGAATAGGAAACGAGATACTGCATCCTCTAGAGGGTGCTAGGGGAACGCCTTCAGCGTGACCGGTGTCAGAAGCATTAATGAAATAATGACAATAAACTTTACATTGGCAGGTGGAAGTCTATGACTTAAGCGAATGAGCGACTGCGGGTATAAAAGGGCACCTGTAGGATACGCAGGCAGGAATGGCCGAAGCATGGCAATGGGACGCAGCGTCTCGTTCCCTATTCTCAGTGAACCATGCTTACATGCATAATCTGAGACGTACCCTTTCAAAGGGAATGAGACGGGGAACAGTATACCAACGCCGCCATGCAGAGGGATGAGTGCCCAGGTAACTGTTTCTCCAAGTCAGGACTTAAGGAACAGCATCCCTGCTAGCGAAAACGCTAGGTTTTACGGCAGGCTCAAGCTCCAATCATCATAGTCTATCTCATCCACCAGAGTCTGGAACTCTAAGAGTAGAGGTCTCAGCATAACGACTCCTAAGCGAGAGGAGACCTAGCTACACTCAACACCAGAGGCCGTTAGTGAGGCTCAAATAGAAAGAGCCTACAACCCACATTACTGCCTAAGCGGAGCTCTGGGAGCGGAGGCTTCGGCAGGATGACTCTCTAAAATGAGAGGAAACCTAACAATGCTTAACCCTGGTAGGGGAGCTCTTAAGAGTGGAGGTCTCAGCATAACAACTCCCTAAAGCGAGAGGAGACCTGGCTACACTCAGTGCCAGAGGCAGGTAGTGAGGCTCAAAATGAAAGAGCCTACAACTCACATTACTGCCTAAGCAGAGCTCAGTGGAGAAGAGGCTTCAGCAGGATGACTCTCTTAAATGAGAGGAAGCCTAACAACACTCAGCCCAAATAGAGAAGCTCTAAAGAGTGGAGGCCTCAGCATGACGACTCTCTAGAGTGAGAGGAGGCCTGAAAACACTCAGCACTAAAGACAAAGACAATTAGCGAGGCTCACAAACCGCTCATGGAGTGAGGAATTCAACCCCTCAGAAGGGAAGAGAATTCAAGCGCCTGAAAGGGGGCACCATGCTCACCATAACCCTCAATGCTGAGGGGAGCGATGCTTCAAAGTGTGTTAATAGAGACACACTGGTTGAGTGGAGCCCAAGGTGCCGGGTTCTAACCAACTCAGAGAAAGGGAACGAAGCTATTACCTGTAAACCTTACCGTACAGGATTTCAGGCAGTGCACAGAGTCTTGCGTGTGCACTGACCACTTATGTGGATTTTAGAAAGTGCAAAAAGTGTTCAACATGCACACTTATCAAGTACACAGAGCTTAGCGTGTGTACTTAAGCTTCCCAAGCATCAGCTCTGGGGAGTGGAGGCTTCAGTAGAATGACTCTCTTTAACGAGAGGAAGCCTAGCAACACTCACTCCTAGTTTAGGAGCTCTTAAGAGTGGAGGTCTCAGCATAATGACTCTAAACTGAGAGGATACCCAGCTACACTCAGCACCAGAGGCAGCTAGTGAGGCTCAAAAAGGAAGAGCCTACAACTCATATTACTTCCCAAGCGGAGCTTTGGAGAGCGGAGGCTTCACTTAAAAGTGGAGGTCTCAGCATAATGACTCCCTAAGTGAGAAAAGACCTACCACACTCAACGCCAGAGGCAGTTAGTGAGGCTTAAAAAGAACAAGCCTACAAACTCATATTACGGCCAAAGATGGAGCTCTGAAGAGCAGAGGCTTCAGCAGGATGTGCTGGATTGTGTTCTGGGCCCCTAGGTGGCCTGCCATGGGATGCGCATGGGCTAGCTCCATCACTGCTTCCATCTTGGTCTGTGGGACTACCAGCAGGGTTTTTTCCTCCCCCCTATGCTGTGCGACACAGTAAAGCAGGGCATTGTTCACCACAAAGTGAGGAGTTGGGTGGGGCGCTGGCTGGAGCTCTTTCCCTTCGGCAACCCTCACCTGGGTCCAGTAGTGTTTCAACCGGTCTTCCTCGTGTTGCTGTTTGGCGAACGCTCCGGCCCCAGTCACCTGCTGGAAGAGATCAAAATAAAGGTTAGGATTTTGGGGGGGGGGGGGTGACTCACCATCCTTGGGGCTGTCCGAGGCCAGCAACACAGTTCGCCGTTGGGACTTCCTCACTGTCCTCCGTTTTGGGCCGTTCCCAGCAGGGCTGACAGGCTGGGTGGCTGCGGCGAGTAGGCGGTCGAATCTGGCAGATCCCTGACGATCCCGACTTTTACTGGCCAGGCGCTGGGTGGCGCTGTGATGGTAACATGCCACGCCAGAACTTCCCTTGTGTCGCTGTGCACGCAGGTGATAGGCAGCCTCGCTTTGGTTTTGGCTTGCAGGGGAAGGACAGTTGTCTTCACTAGGCTGACCGCGCTGCCGGAGTCTAGGAGGGCGAGGAATGGACGGCCATTTACCCTCACCTCCGCCCGCGGGGGTTTCCGCATGTTCGGCGCAGCCTGCCAGCCAAGCTCGTCCAGGAGAGCGGGGTACTTCGGTGGGCATGGGCTCATCTTGCAGGCCGGGAACCGCCAGCCTGCTTACTGGCCGCTGGGTGCCCTCCGGCGTGCGTCGCTCCTGCACCGCCCTTCGGGGAAAAGGCGGCGCTCGCTCCCCAACCTCCCAGTGTTGGGCGGCCTCCGCCAGCTTGATGGCCTCCACCAGCTCGTCGATATTAGTTGGGTTCCGCATGCCGGCTGCCTGACGAAGAGAGCGGGGAATGGCTTGGAGGAAGCGGTCAACCACCACGCGCTCCGCTACCTGGTGTGTGGTGGGACCCCCGGCCAGTAGCCAGTGTTGGGCAAGGTGAGAGAGGTTGGCAGCTTGAGCACGGGCCGGCTGCCGCGGGTCGAAGGTCCTTTCGTGGAAGAGTTGAGCGGCGCTGATCGGCAATAGCCCAACCCGGCCTAGGATCTCCTTCCTCAGTTCCTCATAGGAAGCACTCCGCTCGGGGGTGAGTGCAAAATATGCCCACTGCACCTCTCCCGTCAAAAGCAGCGCCACGATCCGCACCCACTTGTCCCTGGGCCATGCCTCCCAGGCAGCGATGGTTTTGAACATTTGGAGGTACATTTCTATGTCATCATGCACTGTCATCCTTGGAATCAACTGTGCTGCCTGGACACGGGGGTCAGGTAGCGGAGTTCACTGGGCAGCGGCGGTGCGGAGCGCGGCAAACTCGCGTTCGGTTTCCCCTTGTCAGGAGGCCATGTGCTCCATAATTTGCTGCTGGCGGATGCTCACCTCGGTGAGGTGCTTCAGCAGTTCATCCATCTTGGGGGAGGAGCGCCACCTGGGGAACAGAGAGGGTACGTGAGCCAAATGGAGGAAAAAAAAAAAGTCTGGATCAATCCAGGAAGGGTAAACTCAATGTGGAGGGGTCGTTGTCGGTGACTTCTTCACTGCAATGCCCGCATTCTCCACCAGTGTGAAGGGGTGAAAAAGCACACGACACGAGGATGCAGGTAAGTTCCCCAAAGGGTGGATTTTTATTGATAAAGTGACTGGGGAAATGACCAATGTGAGGGGGTTTGGTGCTCGGTGCTCAGCTTCTCTCTCTCTCTCCTCTCCTTCCATGCGCTGTGCTGTGTGGGTCCGTGATCTCCCTTCGTGGTGGGGCTGGCGGTCACACACTGCTTTCTGCAGGAAATAACAGAGGGTATGGTTAGCCGAGTCTTTGGAGACATCTCTCACTTCTATGCTCGTTCTCCCAGGCTTATAAAGCCGGTGCTTGATGGGACGCAGGTGTGGCCGATCAGCCCGTGACGAGCAGGTGCAGGTGTGACTGCTCGGTTTCCAGGGTGACGCTGATGAGAGCTCAGGACACGTGTCACAATAATTTTAAAGTAAATTTCACTAACTTTATTAGAGACACAGTATTTGGAATTAGAAGTCCAAATCAATTTCCAGTTGATATTCTCAAAAAGGTTATTTCTAAATTACTTATATCGAAATGTTGTAGGGCATGAATCAAATATCAAAAAATTATTATTATTATTATTATTATTATTAATATAATTACTTATAATTAATTATAATTAAACAATACTGTTTAATAAGATCTCTCTTTTTTTAAATGTTGATTGCTTAGATTCACTAAAGCCCTGCAAAAGCCTCACAAATCCTGCTGGTATTGCATATGCTACAAACCCGATTCCAAAAAAGTTGGGACACTGTACAAATTGTGAGTAAAAAAGGAATGGAATAATTTACAAATCTCATAAACTTATATTTTATTCACAATAGAATATAGATAACATATCAAATGTTGAAAGTGAGACATTTTGAAATGGCATGCCAAATATTGGCTCATTTTGGATTTCATGAGAGCTACACATTCCAAAAAAGTTGGGACAGGTAGCAATAAGAGGCCAGAAAAGTTAACTGTACATATAAGGAACAGCTGGAGGACCATTTTGCAACTTATTAGGTCAATTGGCAACATGATTGGGTCTAAAAAGAGCCTCTCGGAGTGGCAGTGTCTCTCAGAAGTCAAGATGGGAAGAGGATCACCAATTCCCCCAATGCTGTGGTGAAAAATAATGGAGCAATATCAGAAAGGAGTTTCTCAGAGAAAAATTGCAAAGAGTTTGACGTTATCATCATCTACAGTGCATAATATCAGTCAAAGATTCAGAGAATCTGGAACAATCTTTGTGCGTAAGGGTCAAGGCCGGAAAACCATATTGGATGCCCATGATCTTCGGGCCCTTAGACAACACTGCATCACATACAGGAATCCTACTGTAATGGAAATCACAACATGGGCTCAGGAATACTTCCAGAAAACATTGTCGGTGAACACAATCCACCGTGCCATTCGCCGGCTAAAACTCTATAGGTCAAAAAAGAAGCCAAATCTAAACATGATCCAGAAGCGCAGGCGTTTTCTCTGGGCCAAGGCTCATTTAAAATGGACTGTGGCAAAGTGGAAAACTGTTCTGTGGTCAGACGAATCAAAATTTTAAGTTATTTTTGGTAAACTGGGACGCTATGTCATCCAGACTAAAGAAGACAAGGACAACCTAAGTTGTTATCAGCGCTCAGTTCAGAAGCCTGCATCTCTGATGGTATGGGGTTGCATGAGTGCGTGTGGCATGGGCAGCTTACACATCTGGAAAGGCACCATCAATGCTGAAAGGTATATCCAAGTTCTAGAACAACATATGCTCCCATCCAGACGTCATCTCTTTCAGGGAAGACCTAGCATTTTCCAACATGACAATGCCAGATCACATACTGCATCAATTACAAGATCATGGCTGTGTAGAAGAAGGATCCGGATACTGAAATGGCCAGCCTGCAGTCCAGATCTTTCACCCATAGAAAACATTTGGCGCATCATAAAGAGGAAGATGCGACAAAGAAGACCTAAGACAGTTGAGCAACTAGAAGCCTGTATTAGACAAGAATGGGACAACATTCCTATTCCTAAACTTGAGCAACTTGTTTCCTCAGTCCCCAGACGTTTGCAGACTGTTATAAAAAGAAGAGGGGATGCCACACAGTGGTAAACATGGCCTTGTCCCCACTTTTTTGAGATGTGTTGATGCCATGAAATTTAAAATCAACTTATTTTTCCCTTAAAATGATACATTTTCTCAGTTTAAACATTTGATATGTCATCTATGCTGTATTCTGAACAAAATATTGAAATTTGAAACTTCCACATCATTGCATTCTGTTTTTATTCACAATTTGTACAGTGTCCCAACTTTTTTGGAATCGGGTTTGTATATTCATGTGGAGTTATTGGAATTTCTCTAAAAATTCAGTATATGTAAGTAAACATCCTTCATTATTTATTAACTGTGAGACCATTAAAATATCATTTTCCACCCAATTATTATAGAAAATTGATATGTTCTAACATTTTTATTATTCCGCGTTTTCTGCTTATGGGGGGAACAATTATGTTTGTATATAAGAATCCAATCCAGAAGAGCCTGTCTATGAAAACTAGATAACTTAATGGAGCTTTTGTTAACCTCAGATTCAAACTTCAAAAGGAGTTCTATACCTTCAACTTTTTCAAAAATAAGATTTGGATTTATATACCATATCTAATTTTTATGTTTAATATAATGTTTAAACCAGTTCAACTTGAAAATTGTATTATAAGTAAAAAAAATCGTCTTGATTATATGAATTACATAAAATATTTTTATTTAAATAGTGAATCTTGTTTTTCCATATGAAATTGAAGAGAGTTGAATCCATTTTTTTTTTAGAAAAGATTTTGGTACATCTAATACTTTCGCAGGATAGACTAAACAAGAAAGCCCCTCGGTTTTGGACAAAAGAATCCTACCTTTAAGTGATAAATCCCTCATGAGCCACATATCAAATTTATTACATCTTTCAATTAATTTTCAACATAAGGGGTTGGAAATTAGATTGTACTCTGATTGACTGATCTTTACAATTATTGATACCAAGATAAGTTACTTCCTCCCTAATTGGAATACCTTCAAATTCAGTAAAAGGAATACCATGTCTTACATACATTTTTTAATATTTAAAGATAAACCTGACACTTCAGAAAATATATTAAATTATATAAACCTTACATAAATCAATCTCACATCTTTCAAAAAGATGTATAGCAAGCTGACAGCATTTAATTTCTCTACCCCTAATTCTGATGCCTTGAAAAGAGTCATTATGTATACTGTATGTAAAGCCATCGTTTGCATAACTAGAATAAATAGAAAAGGAGCTGCCGGATCTTCCTGTTTTATGCCTTGGGAAATGCTAAATCGGCGAGTTGTTCCCTATTGAAGTTTAACTGAACTATTACAGTCGTTATATAATGTTTGTATCGCCCCTTTAAAGTATTGGCCAAAAAAAAATAAATAAAAAAATCGAATAAACCAAATAAAAAAGTATGTTTTGCAGTATCAAAGGCTTTATATATATGTATAAAACACACACACATATATATATATATATATAATATATATATATAATATATATATATATATATATATATATATATATATATATACATATATATATATATATATATATATAAATACACACACACACACACACACACACGCAATGTAACTGTCATCAGTTACAGTTAGATTATTTAAATCTAGAATTAATCTAATATTATTGCTATTATGTCGTCCTTGCATAAAGCCTGACTGACTATCATCTATTACTGTGTCTAAGCATAACTTTATTCATTGTGCAAAAATGTGAGCCAACAATTTTGCATCATTAAAGTTACAGGCCTCCAGTTGTCAAGAATCAGGCAATCCTTATTGGGTTTAGGTAACAATGTAATTAGGCCTTGACACATAGATGACAGGCTTCTATAGCTTCCTTAAAAAAACAATAATAAAAATTCTGAAATTTAATCTTGGAATACCTTATAAAATTCACAATTCTTTTAACTAAAGTTCTTTTGTAATTATTCTGGGATATATGTTGATCACAAACTTCTTTCTGTGTTTTGTTAATATCTTTTTTTATATAAGAAAGAAAATTTGAACTGATTACTGTTGTGTTCAGAATATAGTTTTTTATTTTTTATTTTTATAGAATTCTTCCACATAAACAGATATTGTTTTAGGGTCTTTGGATATCTGTTCATTAATTTTTAGTTTATATATATTGTTAACAAAAACATTTATTTTTTCTAATTTATGAAAGTATTTGGTATTCCTTTCACCATATTCTATCCATTTCCATCTAGAACAAATAAAAGCTCCCTGGGCCAAATTTTGATAGATAAAATAGAAATAATTTTGTAATTCAGTTAACATATTGATATCAGCTTGCGTTTTCTTATCAATACAATAAATAGAAATAATTTCCTTGAGTATTCAGTCTTATATTGATCATATTATGATCAGAAAAAAACTGAGGGTTCTATTTTAGTTTCTTCCACACTGTCTAATACATCATTTGAAATAAGCCAAAAGTAAATCCTGGACCTCTAAGATAAATCTTTGTTATTCCAAGTGAACTGGATTTAATTTTTTAGTCTCCACACATCACAACAGTTTAAGTGCAGACATAAATTATTAAATTCTCAAGAAGTGCCTCTTAAAGATCTTTGAGGGTGACAATCTTTAATAGGGTCATTTATGCAGTTCCAATCACGCTCAATCATCAATTTAACATTAATGAAATAATTTCATAATGCATTTATTTTTCCTTCAAATTCTGCCAAAAGAAATGTGTTTCTCTGGCTGTTATTATGACCATATATATTAACTAAAATGAAAATATTCTCCATAATTTCAACAACTAAAATAATCCATCTTCCTGAATCATGAACTACATTTTTTTTGGATTTTTCCCTTAAAGGAGCCCTTTAATATGGCAACGCCAGCTGATTTACTGTTTCCATAAGCCATCCAGATATTGTATCCCCATTGATTTTTTTTAGAAATTAAAATCTGAGGCTAAAGCACTTCAAAAATCTGCCTTGAAGGATTTACAAAACAAAAATACAGTTTTCCCCTTAATCTGTTCTTGTATACCCCTCACATCAAGTGAATACAATGATAATGACAAAGTGAAAAGTAGACCAAAAAAAAAAAAGAGGAAGAACAAAGAAACAAAATGATTTTCTATACCTTATAAGTTCAAAGTATAAAGCAGGCAAACATGAGTTTACTCTATGACCTTTTAAAGTTCAAACATTAATTATGACATATAACATCACTAGATGTAATTTAGAATAAAACATAATTTCTTAACGAAAGGCACACAAGTTAACCATCATACTTTTCCTTAACGACACATCAGGGCTTTCACCTTTACATTCTTATTTCTTTACCTTCACTGTGATGGCTTTGGCTCCAATGAAGAAAGCTTTTTTTTCCTTGCTTTTGTGCCTCTTCAATTTGTGGCCATAGTTTAATGCATAACGCTTTATACAATACTGTGAAGAAGCTTTACACTGTTAAACAGGAAAATAGTTTGTCAATAATGCAAGACAATAATAGAGTCATTTTTTGTAGCTAAATTCAGTTCATTGATGATTCAGTGATGTCATCATCCCTCTCTTCCAATAGTGTCTGTGTAATCAGTCAAGCATCCCCAACTGCAAGCCAAAGGCAACAGCGGCAAGGAACCAAAACTCCATTGGTGACGGAAATAGAGGAAAAACCTTGGGAGAACCAGGCTCAGTCGGAGGGTCAGTTCTCCTCTGGCCAGACGAAACCAGCATGGCGTGGTTTCATTCCACGCAGCAATACAGGTGCAGAGGTCTTGTCTGGTTCCTGTGGTCTTGTGCCGATGGTCGTCGAGGTGAAGAGGTCTTCGCAGGGGATCTGTCTCTGGAGCTCATCTAGTTGACATGGTCTCTGCTGACATTCAGGGCTGTCGAGTTCGTCTCTAAGTGCTGATCCACCATCTGATCTGGTTACAGACTGGATCTAGTGACTACGGTGACCTCAGAATAAGTGAGGTTTCATTTGTCACATGATTTCTACGTTAACAACACAAGCCTCGAATCGAGGCTTCATCTGGCACGCCCATTTATTCTTGACACAATCGCTGATGATTTGGTTCAAATGTCACATTACTATCGCGGAATAAGTGTAGGAAAGCATATCACCTGCTTTGACAACTTCCATGATGTCTTCCGTTAAATCTCTGTAATCAATCCAACTTATCTTTCTACTTCCATGATGTCTTCCGTTAAATCTCTGTTTTCTGTGGTGAATGAAACCATCTTATTTGTCTTTTTACCTTGGTCTCTTGGTCTTTTGTCTGTCATTTTTTTATGACTGTATTAGATCAATCAGTTTTAAACTCTCACTGACAGGTCACACTGACAAAAAGTCAGAAATCGTTATCTTATTAAAACCAACAACAAAAAAGATAATTCCATGTGTTTGCACTTATCAATTAACATTTAAGGTTTAAGGTTCATTATTTCTTAGCTTTGAATATCACCAACCGTCCTGGCTGCCATCTTATTGGCATGGCCGTAGCCAGGGTTTAAAATCTAGTGAGTTCCGGGGGAGGGTTGTTAAGAATTGTGCAATAATAATAGCTACAAATGCAACACATTATACACTATACATAGGCTACACTTTAAAAGAGACAGTCAGGTAGATGTTTGTGATTTTTCTTAATTTAAGATAATGTTTTACAATTTACAGACATGTTACAAACTATTTACAGCTGTTTGGTTTAGTGTGTGTGTGTTTGTGTGTGTGCTGAATCTGTAGACTCTTTATCTTCATGTGTGTGTGTTTGTGTGTGTGCTGAATCTGTAGACTCTTTATCTTCATTCCTTGGCTCACTGGAATGACAAAATAAAAAAGATAGATTCAAACAGTTCAAAAGCAATAGAGAAATTAATGTTGATGATGACTAAGACATTTAAAACATGCATTACCTTTTCACTGAAGGCTAGCTGTGTCATCCTATGGCCAGAGGCATCCCACCGTTTAAGGACTTTCTTCTTGTCCACTTTAATTTTTTGATGCACATGCATCAATGCCAGTCCTGTGAGTCAGTTAGTAGTCGTGGTAGATCTGAGCCATGTTTTGAGCCGGCGCATTGCAGAGAATGACCTTTCACATGAGCATGTCGTCACTGGAAGTGTTAAGAATACACTGGATGAACAATAGGTGTTGGGTAAGGCATTATATTTCCTGCTCTACCCAGTCCCGCAATACAATTCCACCACCACTTTCTCTCTTTAATTTAAGACCTCATTCAAGCATTATATTTCCTGCTCTACTGTGTCTGGGTAAGGTAAGTCCTCATGGTACCATTTTACCATCATTTGCTCTCTTTCTTTTGTGAGTTTCTTCAAAGATTTTGGTACCAGGTAAGCTGCTAGTATTGTAGGTTCATTACTTTCAGAGAACCTCTCATCCAGCTCACTCTTTATGTGATCTATGAAGGGACAGAAGAGATTCACGTGATAATGATTTTCCACTGACTCTGTTGATATCTTTGGTCTGTAATTCAGTTTCACCAATATCCTACGCTTGGCTGGGACTACATCAATTAAGTTGGCCAGTTCTGTGGCTTTTTGAAAACACTGACCGAATCCTTGCTCATTTCTTTGGTTGGCTATGACTGCCCGTACATTTCTTGCCTCCTCGTATGCCATCATGATGTCCAAGTTGGTAGTCTGCAGCTTTTTAGTTAGAGGATACATATAACCCAGCACTTTGTTTTGCCATTACAAGTGTAATGATAGTCTCAAATGTTCTAATACTATGCCGGAGAGTACTGGCCTTTCCAGAAATGGTAGTTACATCTGCCTCCATGGTCTCCAAAACATAATGTATAGCAGTGAACTTCTCCACAAAAGCACTTAGTGTGTTTGCTCTGCTACTCCATCTAGTGTCTGACATCAGCAGAATCCCTGTTGTTCTTCGTTGTCCTTCTTTTCTACTTTCTGTCTGCAGGGTGTCTTTCCTGGCCACAGAGGCTGAGAAAAACACCACAATCTTTTCTACGATGCACATTGTGTTTCTCACTAAAGGAAGATCAGAACAACCATGCACCACAACCAAATTAAGTGCATGACTCCTACAATGAGTGTACACTGCCCTAGGGTACAGCTCCTTGATTCTCCTTTGCACCCAACTCACTTTGCCCTGACCTCTCAGCATGGTTGTCTAAAGACCCCACTTTGTTAGCTGATTGAGAATGGCTGAGGTTATTGTTGCAGCATCTTGCTTGAGCAAGGGACAGAAACCAAGAAAATCTTCTCTTATCTCTACATTTTCTTCCTGCTCATTGACATAACGGACACATATGGACATCTGTTCTGTCCCACTCATATCCATGGTCTCATCAGCTAATACAGTGAAGCACCTAGCTGCCTGTATCCTATTGATTAGAATATCTCTGATTTCCTATGCACAACATTCAATGAGCTCATTCTGAATTGTAGGGGAGCAGTTTGCATGTGTTGGTTTAAGACCATATCAAATTGTGCTTTCTGCATGTGTTGGTTTAAGACCATATCAAATTGTGCTTTCTAGTTAACAAAGTGGTTGAAGTTTCCATTCTAACTGTCCCCCTCCTAACTCCCCCGGAATGCAATATTTCGCTGGCCAAGGCACACAATTATGTCAATAATAGACAGAAGACTGTTGCGGATGGGAATTACCTTTTCACAATATTTCTGGCTAATAACTAAACTAATGTCCTTTCTTTTTCACAATACAACAGAAATAAACCTCTCTTTCTGCCAACCCACAGCATTCTTCCAACTATTTAATCACTCATCAATAAAACAAAAGCCTTAAATGAGCACAATATGCTGAATCCTCAGAAGGTCAGTAGCGAAGCCATTTGTATATTTTCTTTCTGTTTCATGATGCATCAATATGTTAATAGCCTTTTTGCTGTAATAATTTTCATTGATGAGAATTGGTGTATGAATGATAAATAAGATCTTGTGCTCTATATGAATGTTTAACTATAATGTTTATGATTTTCTAGCATGACTTTGTAAATGGTTGGCTCACTACTAAACTTAATGAAATAGCATAGCCTTCATCCTGGCCAGTGTTTTCATTACTGTTGTTTTGCAGATATTTTATGAGGGAGGGTTATTATGCTATTGTTTTGATAGCATTAAAAAAACAAAGTACAGATAATATCATGATGATCATTGCGTTTGTGGTCCTCAGCAACAAACTATCCGCCTGCTCATTTTTTGATTGCTGCCTGCCTGTCAGTTTATGTGCAGGCGATAGTGTTGCCAGATAATGCTACAAAACAAACAAACAAAAATAATTCCCTGACAAATGCACCAAATTGAGTTCAAATCTTGTATTTTACAAATAGGATACATAATCGTTAATCCCAACCTTCATCTCCACACTTTATTAACGCCTTAATTACTTTATTAACACTGTCACATTAAGTATTAAAACAATTC
This sequence comes from Cyprinus carpio, assembly GCF_018340385.1. Classification (NCBI taxonomy): domain Eukaryota; kingdom Metazoa; phylum Chordata; class Actinopteri; order Cypriniformes; family Cyprinidae; genus Cyprinus; species Cyprinus carpio. The sequence goes on along the minus strand of NC_056593.1, from coordinate 16,649,195 downwards.
CGGCGACGCTTAAAATCTGGCAACATGACCAACATGCCCTTACGAGCTCCGAGTTCGTTCAGTCAGCCTGCGTCTTCCAGAAGCTGTGAGTCAGAGACATACATGAATTCATCGACATGATTTTAAATCATTTTAAATTCGCAGAACTTAATTATTTTTTTTTTTTTGAACATGAAAAGTTTACCGAGGTTTGGACCTCATAGCTGGTTAAGGGCCTGCTTGTTGGTCTCCCCCGGGTCAAGCCATTATTTAAAATCGGAATTTCTCTGGATTTGTTCTCTGGGATAACCGAAGTACACAACTGCATGAAATATATAGCACTGTTCAAGTGCTATAGTAAAGAACATAGTAAAGATCTGAAAGTTCATGGATAATTTGCCCGATGTAAAATTAAGGGCAGGTCTCCAAGTGTGAACCTCCTACAGCAGGTTAAGGATCCTGTTCGATAAAAAATGAAACCATCCAGTTGTTAGTTCATGTCACAGCTTGGATAGTGTTTATGCATGCGATATTTTAGGATTTTTAAAAAAATACTTAATTGTGTAATTGGCATAATATATTATTCTCCAATTATAGTGAGATTTAGTTAAGGCGTTGGTGTAAAATATAATAAAGATTAATCACAGCTAAGTAATTTTATGTCTTTAAAACTAAATGACTAAATTTCATTAACATAATACCTCAAGGGAGGCACTGCACCACAAGGGAATATTAAAATAATTTAAAATGAAATGGGAAAACTAGTTATACAGCTCTAAAAAAAGAAGTAGTTTCCACAGTGAACCACAGAAACACCACGCTGTTGCAAAAAGGACATACAGATCCCATATCTTCCAACATCATCTGACTGAGATGGAGTGTAAACGGTACGTCCTTTATCTTTATGAAGGAGGGTCTGTACATACAGTAAGAATATAAGGAAATGGTTGTCTTTAGAATAGCAGGTTTGATTTTGTCTTCTCCCAAGAGGGTGTGGAATGGTTCAGTTTTGTTTTTAGTATAAAGTTTTTGCTTTGTGCTCTGGCATTTTGGGCTGAACAGATTCCAGTGGCAGTTCGGTAGGTGATTTTCTTTTGTACAGTTGGACGTTGTTGTGAATGTTTTGGAGTTTACTTTTTGTTACTTTATGTTTTGGTTTAATCAGCTTGTGTTCAGTGAATATAATGTGTCTCTAATATTGTGCACAGTCTATATTTAAAGTGCATTTTTAGTTCTGTTTTTATTTATCCCAATGTGCCATGTGTTTGGCTGGTAAATCGCACTTCTGCTGTTTTTATGCAGTTGCAAATTTGAATAAATATATTTCCCTAATCAGTTTGTGTTGATAAGTTTATTTAGCTATATAATCTGTCTTTTTTTTCAAACTATTTGTACTTTTAAAATGACAGCTGCTTAATTCATTCATTTGTGGGACTTGTGTGTATCAACTTTGAGCTGAATAAGGTAGTGTATTTTGTAGAAACCTATGTGCATTTAAAAATCTAAACTGTACCTAGCTTATTTTCTTAATACATGTTCTTAGTCCTCTTATTTTTTCAACTGCTCAACTCCATCAGACATCATTCTTGCCAATCCAAAGTTATCCATATAAACCTTGTACTATATTTCAAGCATTGAAGATTAAGGCTGAGAAAACAAAAATACTGGCAGTTCACAGATGGTTTAATTCTGTGATTAATACTGAGTATTGGAGTTGTTTCTAAAATTAGGCATCCAATGCAGTAGCCCCTCACTGCAGAACACAAGATCTAGGGGGCGTGGTTGGATCCACATTTAGGTGGTGGAGATTGGTAGGTTTAGGGGTGGAGATGGGTGGGTTTAGGTGTATGTAAGGTGGGAGGAGTTGGATCTGGATCCAACCACGCCCCCTGAATATTGTGTTCTTCAGTGAGGACCATCTCATCAAATGTTGTCTCCTTAAGCTATACTCAGGTAAGACCAGAAGAGGGCGGCAATGTTACATCCAGTCATAGGGAACACTGTATTTCTACAAGAAAAACATGTACACACAAAAAACCATCATGTTGGGTTTCAACCTATAATAACAATAAAACAAAACTACTAAACTACAATAAACAACAAAATAATCAAACAAATGCCAATAAATATCTAAATACATAAACAATATTAATGATGTATACCACCACATAACCAAACTAGGGAGACAAGGGTCAGGAGGTATCTATAATGCATATGTACAAACCACCCTACTCCTACCCATACCCTGCTCCAACACACATACCATGCAGTTTTCAAATAAGCCTGAAGGACTTGATTAGTTGGATCAGTTGTGTTTAATTAGGGTTGAATCTAAACCCTCACCCCTGATCTAATGCAAAGATATTCATACAGTTAAGTGTGTCCCCATGTGTGTCTATCCCAAAATACTAAAAACTATATATTCCATATTTATATAAAAACAAGGAATATAAAGAGAGTACAAAATACCAGATTGTTAATTTGTTAATAAGAAATTATTAGAATTTCATTAAGCATAATATTGCTTTCTTTTTGAATACTGTGTTTCTTTGGTTCACTCTAATAATCTTCCCTCTGTCACTTCTGAAGTCACTTGACTGATACTGAATGTAAACCGTCCTTTACAGTTGTAAAGGGAGGGACTAGATGTACTGTAAGAAAACGAGGAAGTGAAAGCTGTAGGAATATGATCTTCCCTAGATGGTTTTTGCATGTGATCTGACATGTAGGGACAGATTCCACTGGCAGCTCGGAAGGTAATTCTCTTTAGTTGTTTTTGAAAAAAATATCGGATTTATAGTTAACTATATTTTGAAATGATTAGTAATATAAATCCCACTTTATTAACAGATAATATACTGCACGTCTTTTTGAGTGTTGCAGTGCAATCATGTTTGCCTTTAACTTTGATCTTGTATATAAGACACTGGTCAGAAATAGGTCTAGTTTTTCATTTTGGGCATTTTATTTATTTTGTTTGGTTGTGCTGTTTCGATTCAGTTAATATAATTAATGTCATGCATTGTATACTGGCAGTTTACTTTCTCATATACATGGTTTTGTTTTTAAGCGTGGCGTTTATTTTTGTCATTAGTGTATTTTATTGTGAAATTTCAGTGTGTGATTATGGTCGCATTGCAATTTTCCTGGAGCACTTGGGGATAGGTTGTGTGCAGTACTATAAGTTACCAAGTGAAAGTCTATTTGATGACAAGGGTGTTGCTGATGCTTTTATTATTTCTTTTTCTTGTTTGTTTATCTTATGTTCTATTATAGTTATCCAGTTTTATGCACATAAAACTATTTAACATAAAAATACACATGCACATAAAAATGTTTGTTTTGTAACAAGGGACTGTAAATAATATATGAAATAACAAATGAAATACAGCTGATCAATATGTGAAAGTTAATGTCAAGTACCAATGTATTTATAGTATATATATGTCAGTTTAAATTATACATGTATTTTTTTTTTTTAATCAGATTTACTAATTCAAATGCATCACCTTTCTTCAACAACCCATTTCATTTGAAGTATTTTACTTACATACATAACCTTTATATTCTAATACAGCAAACAAGTTACTTACTAGAAGTAAATGGGGAAATGAAAGTGTTAGTTAAGGAGAATAGCAGACAAGGTTAATATGGAATTCATGAACATAGTTCAACTGATGGTGAAATACAAAACAGATCTTAGTGCTCTGCTGTCAATTCTAAAATCACTTATAAACTTAAATACTATAAACTATATAAGATTCTCCGGTCAACAGAGCAGAATAAAAACAGAAAGCAAAGCCACTAAAGTTAAGATCTTCTCTGGTTTTGATTGTGCTCCTTGATTTATTATTATTATTATTATTATTATTATTATTATTAATAAAAAGGTTTAGCAAAATCAAATAAAAAAAATATTATTATTAACTGTCATTGGACCACCGGTGGGCCCACTTGTCATTACATGTTTTAAACAGTAATATCTTAGTCTGAACCTAAAGTAATCTTGACAAATGATATATTGTTTGAAAGCTTAAAGACTCTACAGTAGCTTTCATATTTGGTGATTAGGGTTAATCAGAGAGAAAGTTCTGACCTTTACTTTGAAATAGTGATGCACGTATGAAATCATGAAAAATCTTGAAAAAAAAGAAAAAAAAGAAAAGTGTTTGGAATATAAAGAAAAAAAAACAAGGCTCTCATAGCAAGACTTTTATGTGTTTTTAGAGGTTGAATTGAAATTACATAGGTCTAAGGTTGAATCATAGCAAGACGTTAATACTTCTGGTGTTTGATGGACAAATTATCACTCAAACCATATATGGAAATAGAGGCGCCCTTATATGGTTACCAGTGGGGTTTGATGGTCATCTAGTGGAAAAGCTTGGTACTGTGTCCAAACAAAATCTCACTGAAAGCTCATTTTTTGAGATATCAACCTCAAATTTGGAACATAACATGTTTAGATTTTCTAGCCAGTTTAGAGTAAAACATGTTTTGTAAAATATATATTTTATATAAAATATAAATATTTTAATTTTTACATTTTATATTTTCATAAACTTAAACTTTCATAACTTTTTTGTAATATAATTTCTAGCATTCTTTCACTTCTACAATAATTTGCAAAGTGTCTTCTTTAAAAAGAGACCAACCTTAAGTATGTGCTCCAAAGCATTCCCAATTTAAAACAATTTAAGTTGGAATTTTGTCATTTTCAGGTCTATGCTCAAAAAGTGAAACCGACAGTTAACATGTTAAACACTTGAAGTATATGATTCAGCTAACATCCATTACCACATTAATGTTTTTTTTATTATCGGGCTTTAAGCGCGGGTTCGAAGTGGAGAGACTTGTACTCAACATCAGGAGATCGAAAACTCTCTCGCCGTCTTTAGGAAAGCATCGTAAAATTAATCAAACTGTAGCAAGATCATCTGTGCCTCCCTTATAAAAAAGCTGCACCATAAAATTAATCAAACTGTCACAAAATCAATTCAATTTAATTCAAGTTCATTTGTATAGCACTATTTACGATTCAAATTGTTGCAAAGCAACTTTACAGAAAATTAAGCTTCTACAATATTTAGTAGTAGCTTATCAGTGTCTCCTTCATGTACACAACCACACGTGACACCAGTCTATTTATTGTCCTTGGATTGATCAGTTTATTATAGTGTTTGCGTGTGTACATGATTTCATCTGGGGGTTATCTTTACTTTTGCCTTTCAAACCGTTGCATGTCAGTAACAGTGATGCCTTGTGGCTGTCCATGGCATGTTAAATGATGTCTGTGTTGATTCTGGACATTTATATTTAAGTGTTTCCTGTGCTATGTTTTGTAGTCAGTTTGTTGTCTTTGTCTCTGTGGAGGAAAGTAGGACACACACACACAAAATCATCTGACTGAGCTGGAATTCTAATGGGACGTCCTTTATTGTTTGTGAAGGAGGGCTACATGTACAGTAAGAATATAAGGAAGTGGTTGTTTTGAGAATAGTAGGTTTGATTTCGTCTTCTTCCGAGAGGGTGTGGAATGACTCGATCTTGTTTTGTTTAAGTTTTAAGTGATCTTGGCAATTAGGGCTGAACAGATTCCAGTTGCATTCCGGTAGGTGATTTTCTTTTGAACAATTGGATAATTATGGAAGACTTTTAGTTGTGAATGTTTTGGAGTTTACAATGACGTTTTGTTACTGTCTTAAAACCATTAATATAAATCAAATGCAATATAATTGGATACGGCCAAAGAAATGAGGGGGGGGAAAAAACATTTTGTTTAAATGGGAAAATCATTCATTTGTTTACAAATAATAAAATGCAGCTAAAAGGTATGCATTTATGCATTCCCTTAGAATCAAACCCATGGCATTGGCCTTGCTAGAAACATATACAGTTTTAAACTACAATAACATATTCATAGTTAATACTATATAATATTTAACATAATACTTGTCCCAGTGTACCGTGTGTTAAGCGGCACTTCTGCTGTTTTATGCCATTCCAAAACTGTGTATTTTTCAGTCTGTGTTTAAGTTTTATGTTAGATAGGTTCATTTTAATTAGAGAATCTGTCTCTATTGAATCTATTCCCAGTTTTAACAAAACTATACAAAGTTCAGGTGTAGGTGGGCACTTCATTCCAGTCAACCAAACTTTACACGTTTGAGCTTGTTCTAATCATGCTACTCTTCAACCCCTGGGTGGAGTCAAAAATATCCTTAAATGTTGCAACACTCAAGTACAGTAGCAATATATAAGGAATTTTACTTTGCATATGTGTTTTATATTGAGTAGGGCATACTCAACATAAAACACATTGTTTTCCCTGATATAACCACTAGATAGAGTCAAGATAATTTTTTGTTGTAACTATGGACTACTTGGACAAGGCACTATTGTTTAGAGTTGTGACGTTCGCGACCGAACCGATTCTTTTGAACGGCTCATAAACATGAACGATGGGAGCCGAGTCGCGGCTGGAGGGGAGCCGTTCTTTCTGTCGTTCTTTTTTCCTATGCGTGTTTCACACAGATGCACACAAATGAGCTCCTCCGCGAGACAGAACAGGGGGAGGGGCGCACCCAGCGCAGGCCAACCCTTTATAGCGTGATGATATTAGTTATTAGTTGTGCACGCATCCTTCACGTGAGTACTCCAGTGGAAAAAAACCCTGCGTGCCTCTGTCATTGGGTAGCCCACTTTGTTATTGTTCATTGACTTGAAGGGGCTGATGTCCTATTTGCAAAGTTTACAGTAGTTATAGTATGTAGTATGTAGACATTTCCATTTTATTTATTCTAATTTTATCTACTTTAAATATTTTTTGTTTTCTATCAAAATGTTCTTGTGTGATGACAATATTCTTGTGTGGAAGTGTTTGTAGTAAAAAGCTGTTTTGCACAGAAATTCATTGCAGCCGGCTTTTGTTTTTGATGTTTATTTGTGAGTAGGTATTGTATGAATAACATAAGTCAACGTAGCTTTACACACACCACACACACACACACACACACACACACACACACACACACACACAAACACACACACACACACACACACACACACTTTGTACTAAAGCTAAATCCAAAATAGTGATGTCACTGTCTAAGCAGAGGGATTTGTGCAAACCTATGGAATATAGTCCACACATGACAAATGAGGTAATAATCAATATTTCAGAATAATTCAAACTCAGATATTGGTGTGTGATATCTGAGTTTTAATTATTTGACTACAAATCTCACCTCATCATTCCTCCCAATGATATTTCCAGGATAAACTGAGATGCCCCCCAAGCTGGCTTCTTAAAACTGACTAAATATTTAAAAAGAGCCAAAAGATCCGTTCTTTTGAACGGCTCTTTAAAAGGAACGGATCGCGAAGATCCGGATCCCCTCAAAGAGCCATAAATCCCATCAACTACTATTGTTAGTGAAAAGGCGGTGACGGGAAGTGATTCATTTTTGCGATCCGGTTCTTTTGAACAGAAAGAAGGGTTCATTTCTCGAGGCTTTATTTGGTCACATTACCACCTGGTGGCCAAAGAGTGTAAAACAAGCAGATACACGATGACCTGAAGTGAAATAACGGTGAAGAAAAAAAAAAATCCATTTCCACGTCTATTTATATGAATGTTTATTTCATAATGATTGTACTGCATAACATGATATAACATAACTGTGTAATAAACGTATTGGCTTGAAATGAGTGGGGATATCAAATGTGTGTAAATCAAGTCTTTGCTCATAACAGGCAGGAAGGGCAATATTTTTAGTCTAATACTGGAAAGTGACTGGGTTTCACAGGGCAGAGAACTGTGAATTTATAAGATTTGAACCGCATCCAGAACCAGTCTGGCCAAGCGAGGCTTCGGACGTCATCAGTGGCGTCATTGCTCTAAAGCGATACAAGCCTCTATACGCGCTTCACAGAAAGCTGCCTATGGAAGGCCAAAGGGGCCAAAAACACGTGAATTTTAACACGTCAACAACACGTTAAATAAGTAATGGGCATTTAATGTAGAAAAAACAAGGCAATTTTATTTTTATACAATTTTCATAAAACTGCAATGTAAATATATTTCTATAGGCTATACAAAAATAAGCTAAAGGGTAAATAAGCTAATCTATAACATGTTAAAAGGGGCAGCTGTGGCCTAATGGTTAGAGAGTTGGACTTGTAACCCGAAGGTCACAGGTTTGAGTCTCGGTGCTGGCAGGAGTTGTAGGTGGGTGAGGAGTGAATGAACAGCACTCTCTTCCACCCTTAATACCCATAGCTGAAGTGTCCTTGAGCAAGGCACTGAACCCCCAGTTGCTCACCGGGGCGCTGGATATAACTGCCCACTGCACCGGGTGTGTGTTCACTTCTCACTGCTGTGTGTGTGCACTTGGATGGGTTAAATGCAGAGCATCAATTCTAAGTATAGGTTACCATACTTGGCAAATGTCACGACTTTCACTTTCACTTTCTTTCATGTTAAATGGTAGCAACCTAGTCAATGCATGTTACACCCCCCTAAGCTCGCATGAAGGGTTTGACCCAAGTCTTCAGCTATGGAAAGCCAAGGGGGCCAAAAACACATGAATTTTAACATGTCAACAACACGTTAAACATGCGTATTTCACATGTAAACAACACGTATCTAACACGTTAAATGTATCATTTCAGCGCATTAAATACATGTATTCAACGTGTTAAATACACGAAGTAAGCGTTAAAAATCTGTTTGAACGGGTCAATGTCATTGGTTACTGAGGACTTGGGTCAAACCACTTCTGTGAGCTTAGGGGGGTGTACTATTCATAGACTAGGCAACCATCATTTAACATGCTATAGATCAGCTTATTCAGCCTAATTATTCTGTCTTTATTCTTTTCTTTTTTTTGTATAGCCTATAGAAATAATATATTTAATATTTGCAGTTTTATGAAAACTCATCTTTCACCACTCATGCCTTTTTGTAAATAAAAACATTAGCGGACATTCTAGCTTTAACAGTGATCAAACTTAAAGGGTTAGTAACTAAGCAACTAAGCTGTTTTATGGATGGTAACTGTAAAATTATTACTGAAATATTATTAGTAATTAGTTACACTACTAGTTACTGCAAAAGTAATATTATTACAATAACTAAATTACTAGTAACTTGTAAATGCCCAACTCTGACTTTCAAATATATATATATTATTTGGACATTCTCCTGCTGAGAAATACCTGATAAAAATGTAAGAAAAATTTGAGTGCTCAAGAGAAATTTTTCATATCTGTCTTATTTGACGTTCAATATCTCAGGACAAAAATAAGGTAAGTTAAGGTGTATCTGTTTCAAATTTCGTGGTGATGGTATAAAGTATCCAAAAGTTACAGTAGTTTGTAACAAAACAGGCCTTTTTGTTTAGCTCTTGACTCCCTTAAGGCATTTTAAATACTGTTGATTTCTGAGTGGCATACACAAAAAAAAAACAAAAAAAAAAACTGACTCATAATTCCAGAACTGTTGCGAGGTCAAAAGGTATTGTCTGATATAAATTTTTATGGGAATTTTTGACGTTCAATATCTCGAGAAAGAAATATTTGCTAGTCAAAGCCCTTAGCTGTATGTGTTTCAGATTCATTTCTGATTTCTAAAAATAAAAATTTAATGTATTATAAAGTGAATATTCTCATGCTGAGAAATAGATAAATTTAGTGTGGTCAAGGGAACATTTTGTTCAATAGAGCTCTCCAACTGATTTCTTCAATTCATGGGTTTAGGTATTATTTACACACGAAATGTACGTAATGGATTGTTTTGATTTTGGACTAATTTCAATCGTGAGAATCTGCTGTAAATAATGATATGCAATTTTCCACGATCAGAGCATGTTTCATGAAAGGATAAAGGTATAAAACCATGAGAATATTGCAGCATGTGCGTATTTGGAGTTTCATGTGTTATAATTCGATGACGAATATCTGTGATGAAAATAATGACACAATTTTCCATGATCTATGCATGTTTCATGAAGTTATGAATGAAAGCGTAACCTATGTGTTTTTCTCAATTTAATGGTTTCATGTGTGTGATAATATCGTTAGTAATATATTTAGATCAAATGAACAAATGAGTTTGAGCTCCTTTTAATCGAGATAATTTTCTGAAAATAATGATGTCCAATTTAGCATGATCTATGGATGCTTCATCAAGTTACGAATAAAAGCACAAAGTGAAACTACAGTTATTTGTCCTGCTGCGCCTGAAGTGCACCTGTTTGGTTTTTTGTGTTATAGCAATATGAGCAATATCTTTGGATCTCATCCACGGATTATGGCAACTCTGGGCTCATTTTAATTGGGAGAATTTTCTGAAAATAATGATCTATGCATGTTTCCTGACGTTATGAATGAAAACGAAACGTGAAGCATAGAGATGTTTTTCTTTGCAGTCTCAGTGCAGCAGTCTGTTTTCATGTGTCACAGCTCCATGAATGAAATCTTTCAATCTGATCAAAGGATCTATGCATGTTTGGTGAAGTTAAGAGCTAAAACGGCACGGGACTGCAACCTCTGATTTTTTTTTTTTTGCTAAGCTACATGACCTAATTAATTTCTATGTGTTATAGCTTTATGAAAGATATCTTTAGATCTAAATGATGGATTATGTAGAGTTGCGACACTTTTTAATCGGGAGAATTTTCTGCAAATAGTGACATGTTGTTTTCTATGATATATGCATGTTCCATGAGGTTATGAGCGAAAAGGCTACATGACAGCTACCATAGATTTTTTGGCTAAACTACATGCTCTCTGTGCAGTTTTATGTGTGTTATAAATTCATGAGGAAAACCTTTAGATATAAATGTGTATATATATATATATATATATATATTTTTTTTATATGGGTCTGGAGTTGACTTCTTGTACAAAAACTCACTCCAGTTTATTCAAAGCCCCAAACAATTGTGCTTGTTTTATTCTACTCCATGAGACCTTTCAAATGACATATGACACATGAGTATCTGAGCTGTATGATATTTTTGGCATATTAGAGTTTTTTTGTAAATTATGATTTTTTTTTTGTCATTTATCAGCAAATAACTTGGCACTACTTTGGAGTTGATCAAAATGCTACATACATTGTAAAGCTCGGACTCTAAGCTTTCAAATGATATAATTTTTTCTTGATTAAGGCAGTGGTTTGAAAAATATGATTAGTAATATTGCTGAGGGGTGGGGGGGGGGGTTGGTACATGGTACACTTCGGTTTAGAGGGACTGCTTAGCGCTTGTAAGAGTTGATCAAAATAATTACATTCATTAAAAAAGGAAATAGATGGATCTTTAATGGTGGTAACAGTAGAATACTTCCTGACCTGAGTACTGAGTACTGGGCAATTTTATTTTAATCACATTTTTTATACAACTGGGCAGTAACTAGTTACTAGTAATGTAGTTACTATTCTAGAGCTAAAGGCCTGTTTGTTTAAAAATACTGTAACTTTTGGATACTTTATATTATCACCCCAAAATCTGAAACAGATACACCTTACCTTATTTATGTCCTGAGATATTGAATGTCAAATAAGACAAATATGAAAAATTTATCTTGAGCACTCAACATTTTATTTCTCAGCAGGAGAATGTCCAAATGAAATATATATATATATATATATATATATATATATATATATATATATATATATATATATATATATATATATATATTTCCACTGAAAGTCAGAGTTGGGCAGTAACTAGTTACTAGTAATTTAGTTGTATTAATATTACTTTTGCAGTACTAGTAGTGTTACTAATTACTAATAATATTTTAGTAATAATTTTAGTTACCATCCATAAAACAGCTTAGTTGCTTAGTTACTAATCCTTTAAGTTTGATCACTGTTAAAGCTAGAATGTCCACTAATGTTTTTATTTACAAAAAGGCATGAGTGGTGAAAAATGTGTTTTTCATAAAACTGCAATTTAAATATATTATTTCCATAGGCTATACAAAAAAGAATAATTAGGCTGAATAAGCTGATCTGTTGCATGTTAAATGGTGGTTGCCTAGTCTATGAATGGTAACCCCCCCTAAACTCACAGAAATGGTTTGAACCAAGTCCTCAGCAGCCAATGACACTGACCCGTTCAAACTGATTTTTAACGTGTACTTCACGTGTATTTAATGCACATTTCACATGCATTTCACGTGTATTTCACGCGTATTTAACACGTTGAATACGTGTATTTAACGCGCTGATTTTTGATGCGCTGATTTTTGACGCGTAAACGACACGTATCTAACCCATTAAATATGTGTTGTTTACGCATGAAATACGCGTGTTTAACATAGCAGCCAATGTTACTGACCCATTCAAACTGATTTTTAACATGTATTTAACGCGTATTTAACATGTTATATACGTGTTGAATAGACGTATTTAATGCACTGATTTTTAAAACGCAAACACATATTAAACGTGAAATACGTGTTAAATACAAGAGAAATACGTGTTAAAACGTGTTGTTGACGTTAAAGTTCACGTGTTTTTGGCCCTTTCGGCCTTCCATAGTTGCCGGGATTTCCCTATACACACACACACACACACACACACACACACACTCCAAAGCCTCGGCACAGAACGAAACATAAATACATTTTGGAAAAACGAGAAAAGGAAGTCGTAGAAACGAGAAAAAAAAATAAAAATTAACCGCAGATTCTCGAAGATGATAGCAAGGTAGGCCAAGTTTGTATGTTTACAAGTAAACAAATGCCACACGTGACCAATGGGGAAACCGCGTGCTCCGTTTATAAAATGTAACTGTGGTGTCTACTACTTTGGCCTCAACCATTAGGGAGAAACGAAAGCACTCTCAACACGTTTTGCACACAAAAGTTTTTCAACCCGTTTTGCACACAAAAGTTTCGTCAGTGTACGTTTTGACCCTTTTATTTACACTTCGTTAATGAAAGGCTGCGGTTCGTTTTTCCTTTTATAGGTTTAGCTTAACGAAAAAGGCTCTGGGGATGGCCGAAACGTTACATTGTTTACGTCATAACTGACTTTAGGAATTTGAATAATTCGTCGCATGGTTTACAGATAGGATAGGTTTAGCTTTCTGATGAAGGCTCTCCCTAAAGCCTAAACTTAACACTCTAAAAACCACTAAAAATAAAATTTAAGGCTCTGGGGATGGCCGAAACGTTACATGTTTTTAACCCCTAAAGTGTCCGTTTATTTCTCTAAAGTGCATTTTTAATAAAAGTTCCATCGCTCTTTTGTTTCAGTTTCATTATCAAGCCGTTTGTGATTTCAGGAAGCATCCTTACGTCATAACTGAATTTAGAAATTTGAATAATTCGTCGCTAGAGGCTGACTCGATCTTTAAATCTGGTTCAACAAAATTAGTTAATCTTTTTTACAGTCACTTTGTTCATGTCAGCAGAATGTAATTAAAACCTTGCATGTTAACATCAGTTCCCCATCACATTTAGAATAAGACAATGCAGCCAAAGGCCAAATAAGAAGCAGAAATTATTAATAGGTTATATAATATGTCGAACATCTCCTGACCAAACCAAACAGGTTTCATCACTTCTGTTTGTCATAGAACGTGTTAACAGCTGTAATAAATAATAGCGATATCTATGTTTGTTCAGTTAAACTAGCTAGCTGGTTTTATTATTGACATTTTATTTAAAGGGATACTCCACCCCAAAATGAAACTTTTGTCATTAATCACTTACCCCCATGTCGTTCCAAACCCATAAAAGCCAAAAAATGTTCATCTTCGGAACACAATTTAAGATATTTTGGATGAAAACCGGGAGGCTCGAGACTGTCCCATAGACTGCCAAGTAAATAACAGTGTCAAGGTCCATAAAAGGTATTAAAGTAGTCGTCAGAATACTCCATCTGCCATCAGATGTGCAATCAGGGTTATATGGAGCGACGGGAACACTTTTTGTAAGAGAAGAAAACAAAAATAATGACTTTGTCAACAGTCTCCTCTGTGTCTCTCCATATCACCGTACGCAGCATACCATGATTAAAAAAAAAAAAAAAATGAATGAAAATCTGTTCTCTGACTATTCTCCCCCACTGAAATCTGGTTGGCCACCCCAGGTGCAATCATTCTCATTTCCCACTCATGAAGTCATGATTAATAGCTTGAATACAACCAACGAATACAAATCAAAAGGTGAAACACTGGTAGTCTGTTTTTTATTTTGATAGCACTCTATAGCCTACAGATAAACTCCACAACAAACAATAACAAATATAACTGCTAAGCCTTTATGGATCCAGTTAAACTTTTACATATATCTGCAGAGAACAGGCTTTCTTCAGCTCTCCTTGTCTTGTTTGCAATTGGCTAAAAAGGAAAAATATATAAATGATCAGTTCACAGTTATATGATAAGCTATGAAATCATTATAATCAAGTGATGATAAACTTACTCTTTGTAAATAAGTAACGCTAGTGAAATTAAAGAGAGATGCTTTAGCTCCATCCCTAATCCAGGCAGTCTGAGACTTGTCAAAGTGCTCACTGTACATATTGTGCTCATAACTATTACATAATGTGTACTGTAATGCATGGTAGACCATCTAAAGTTTAAACACCTGAGCCATGATTTTTGCTCCACATATGCATATAGTATCTTCATTAGTTGAGGAGAATTTAAAGGACTACATGGTTCTCTAAACCAAATATATCTATAACTAAAAGTCTGTTTTTAGAGATAAGAATTTCACTTCACTTTCTTCCTTTAACAATGGATAGCTATGACTATGAAAACAGAAATAAAAAAAAAGTCGGCACAACCAGTTTCCAAAAAAATAATAATAATAATAATAATAATAACAGACTATGATATTTGAGATGAACTGATGGAGGCCACAACGGCATCTGACACCACAATTAGTCACTGATTAAGAGTAAGTTGATTAATGTGAATGACTGTGTGAACGTAATTTTTTTTTTGTGCGATGAGCTGGATTTTCATTGTTCAAATTTTGCTATTTAAAGCTCTTGAAAATTTTAGAGATGACTAATCGAAATTTGAACTCTTAATCTTAATTAGTGATTTAGTGGCTTTGACACACCAAGCCGATGGGAGAGAACTAGTGGCGACAAAAGCTGACTGTGGCATTGCACACAACATTGGCTGCGTCTAGGCTAAAACTTGCTCTTGAACACTAGGTAGGGTGGCCATATGTGCCATTTATATGGGACACTTCCTGGCCATGATTTTTATATTGCCTAAAACATCCAAAGTAGTTTGACCAATAACATGCAGGTATTGTACATTATCAACCAATCGTGGCGCGTCACACGTGAGAAGGTGAGAACAATCAAATCGATGCAAATACACGCAAATACACAAATACATGAAATAAATACTGGAAAATATCGATGAATATCGATTTTTTAACAGTGGCTTGCTTTAGATACAGCCATGAGGGTATCGATTCACTTGTTCCGATCGAATTCGATTTCGATTCTCGATTCGATCATTCGATTTCGATTCACAAGCTCGATTCGATTCGAATCGATTTTTTTTTTTTACATTCAGTGAATTTAAAAAAAAATTAACAGAATAAAAAGAAATTAAGAGCATAGTAATTAAGGTGTATTTTAACCGTTTTTTTTTTTTGTTTTGTTGTTTTTTTGTATAGGGTCCTTTTTTAAACAATAATAGGGCCATCCTAAAATCATTCATAAAGTTTGAAAAGTTTGAAGCGAATTACAAGAAAAAACAATTCACAAAGTTTAAAAATAATCAATCGAACAACAAAACATAAAAGCCGACTTTCAATAACATCAAACCACTTACAATAAAAAAATAGTCTAATGAAGTGACTCTCAGAGAAAAATTCATAAAAGCCGAGGTGCAAGTACATCTAACCACTTACATTACTCAGCCGAACGCACAAGTGCTCTTCTTCGTGAGCATTTGAGTGTGCGGTTAAAAACTAGCCTAGAGTGGCATCTGCTGTTAAAAGACGATAAGCTCAGATGGTTCTTTTAAGATCGATTCATGAATAAACTAATCATCGCTGCACCACCACTAAACAACACAACAAGATACAACAGCCAACAACAAAAAATACCAGCAACTACCGTCGACTACTTCATAAGAAAAAACAAAGATCAGACATAGTCTATATTCATCATTCAAAAACCCCTATTGAACATTGCAAAGGCTACAGCCAATGGCAAACTAGCAGGTACGGTCGGCGACTGCGTGAGAGGAAATAACTGTCTATATCAACAAATATCAATAGTCTATATTCATCATTCAAAAAGGTGCTTTCATTATTCTCATGTATCTCATGTATTTACCTTTAAGTTAAATTGAACAGCTTATCAGAGTTCTCTCTCTCACCGACGATGCTGACAAATGCAGATTCAATATGCTTAATCAACCTAAACAATCACAGACTGGCTCTGACTTGTGCTGATGGTGCAGAACATACCCTGAAAACTAAGCTAACCGACGCTCAGCAACAGCCGACTGTTGGCTTGGTGTGTCAGGTTCTTTAAGGCTAATTCACACGCAGGGTTCCCACGCTTCTTAAAAGTACTTGAATTTCAGGCAAATGGATTCAAGACCTGGAAAGTACTTGAAAACAAACATAGGTCCTTGAAAGTGCTTGAATTAAATTTGAAATAAATTTTGCTTATGGCACTATTTCAAAAATGTTCCTTTATGTTCTGGCAAAGACAGAACGAAGCAGCACTAATGATTGGGGGTGGAGATGGGGTAGCGCAGAAAAAAAAATGTGTAGGTTAGTGCACAGCCTAGAGCCCTGAGCAGGACAGTTTTCTTAAAGGGATACTCCACCCCAAAATGAAAATTTTGTCATTAATCATTTACCCCCATGTTGTTCCAAACCTGTAAAAGCTCTGTTTGTCTTCGGAACACAATTTAAGACATTTTGGATGAAAACCTGGAGGCCTGTGACTGTCCCATAGACTGCCAAATAAATAACAGTCAAGGTCCAGGAAAGGTATGAAAGTCGTTGTCAGAATACTCCATCTGCCATCAGACGTGCAATCTGGGTTATATGAAGCGACGGGAACACTTTTTGTAAGTGAAGAAAACAAAAATAACCCCTTTATTCAACAGTTCCTTTGTCAACAGTCTCCTCTGTGTCTCACCATATCACAGTATGCTGCGTGTGCTCTTCTGTATCATCCGCGCCACAAGGATGCACTGTTTCTACATGTATTTAGCTTTGATTTGAAAGCAAACAGCACATCCTTGTGGCGCTGCTGATACAAGAACTACAGGGAAAAAAAACAGTTTGATGCATATTTTATCAATATTTTAGAAATTGTATTTGAATATTACCAACACTGACTTCAGTGGATTTCATTAAATTCCTTTGAACGCAACTGCACAAAACGGTCTAAATTTATGAAACCTACACATTCAAAACATTATTACTCTGAAATTTCAACTGTAAATATTAAGTACAAGTGAAATGTTAATTAATGTAAGGTCTTTCATGACAGTACATATGCTGGGGTGTGAATTTGATAGGTGCTTGATATAAAATAAATGGTGCTTTAAAAAGTCCATGAATCTGGTGTTCATGAAAGAGTGGGAACCCTGCACACAGCACCGGCTGATGCAGATCATTGCTGATAGCCAAATCAGTTGCTGTAGAAATCGAATACTTTAATGGTTGCGGACGAAATAGCTCAACACGAGAACCAGTGCAAACGCAATGACATGTCAAATAAAAAGTCATCATGATGTAAAGAGGAGTGGCTTGATTAAGTGGTGGAAGTAGTTTGTCCCAGGAACTTTTTTTTTTTGTCCCAGGAACGTTTCCATCGCAACCTTAAAGTACCATCAAAATTAGGCAAATAGTCTGGTGACATAGGATTGCGTGCGACTGCTCCTCCCAGTCCAGTAGGGGACATTTATGTCGAGCAACGATAACATCATACAAAGCAACGGACAATCATAATTTTTTTTGTCACCATTTCCAGTTCCCGCTGGATTTTATCCTCTGCACTGCACTGCACCAGCACAGCACCACACCGCAACAGACTTTTAAAAATGGTGGTAAAAATACAATGCTGCATAGAGTCAACCAATCAGCATGTTCTGTGCCCAAGTCCCACCCTGAAAGTTCTGGACCTTTGAAAAAGTACTACCTCATGAGCAGAGACTTTCGGAGGGTTACATTTTTAATTTAAAACTCTGATAATGGGCAAAGATATTTTTTCACAGCCTTTTCCACAGTTTTGCTTATATTTACCAAGGGTGCCAATATTTCTGGAGGACACTGTGTGTGTGTAATATTATCTTCGCCACAAAGATGTCTTACGGCTTTGAAGTTGTGCACTCCTCTAGTCAGTTGTCATTGAAAGCTGAAATATTTGTCTAAAACATAGATGTTGTCTTTAGTAGAGGTCGACTGATAGTGGATTTTACCGACACCGATAGCTAGGTTGAACCACACTGGCCGATACCGATTAATCAACCGATATTTTTATTTTATGGAAGCTGAACAAAAACTAAAATAGTGCTTTACTATTAAAAAAAAAAACTACTTAATCATACTTTATAAATAAATATTAATATTAAATATTAATTATATATTGATCATTAAAGCGAGTTCATATTTCATTGACTAAAGTTAAAAGAATCAACATTAACATTTAAAAATGTGTCAGTAGATGTTGAAATTAACACACAATAACTAGATGGCCATCTTTAAATATCTAAACAAAAACCATAGCATTGAAATTACATACATATGGATATTGTATGTATACTCTTGCACTTTAATTGATTTTATTCCATAACACTTGACACAAAATGACAAAACTTGGCAGTTGCAGACTGGGCAAAAAGCGCAGCGGCGGACAACTTGCAGACATGACACACACACCGGATGTGTCGCGTTCAATTCAAGCGGCAGCCTAAAACAGTTTATTTAATCACCAAACAGGCAAAAATTTACTTCAAGAATGATCAAAAAAGTATCACGATACACGGGTTGCGATACGGTATGTTGCAATACATTGCGATACTGTAAGCAAGGTGGTATATTGGTATATTTCTTATTTTTGGAACAGGATATATTTTTAGGAAAGCTGTCATAAAGAACACACCACCATATGCAAACTTTAGCAATAAATAAATAAATAAAGATTATTTAAGCAAAAACACAGTAGTACCTCAATATAAAACAAAAACTCTATTTTACAAAATCTAATATAAACATAATCGAAATCGCGATTTGACAGAAGCTGCGATTGTCATGCGTATCTTTCCGTGAAGCACGGTTCTGTGATCAGCAGTAAATCTCCATCCAAAACCCAGAGGGCGCTCTCACGCAGAAACTCCAAAAACGCCTCGCAGAAGAAAACCCAGGAAATGCCTATAGCGGTAGCTGGATGAAAAGAATGTTTAACTGCTTTTATTGTTTCAAGATGACTATGAACACAGGACTATGATAATATATCGTTTATCTGAGTTCTTCTTATTATTTTATATTAAAATAAAGTATATTTATAATGCAATGCCTTTATCACTGCTTAGAATACTATGAAATATTGCGTGCCTTATTCTGTTTAAGAAGCCACATCATCTCACTGAAGGATTTATTTCAAACACTCAACTGACGTTATGAAGTGAGTTTGGAGTAAAAATATGTTATTAAATGTGGTATTTTCACATGCTTTCAGATGGAGCAGCATTTACTACACAGACCCGTAGTTCACTGAGAAGCTACGCAAACAGATGTCATTATCGGGAACGATTTCTTTGTTTTCATAATTGTGCAATTAAATTGAGAATTTTTTTTTTTTTGCGTAACTTGTCAGTGAACTACGGCTCTGTGTAGTAAATACTGCTCCATCTGAAAGCATGTGATGATTATTTACTGCTGATTACAGAACCGGCTTTACTAACAAAATGCACATGACAATCGCATTCGATTAATCGTGCAGCCCTAAATCAGTCCCTGTAACATTCAACGCTATTGAACCACTTTTTGTGTAAAGGGGAAAAAAATTTAAGTGCTTGCAGTATCCTTTAGTTAAATGTACAGGTGCTGGTCATATAATTGGAATATCATCAAAAAGTTGATTTATTTCACTAATTCCATTCAAAAAGTGAAACTTGTATATTATATTCATTCATTACACACAGACAGATATATTTCAAATGTTTATTTCTTTTAATTTTGATGATTATAACTGATAACTAAGGAAAATTCCAAATTCAGTATCTCAGAAAATTAGAATATTACTTAAGACCAATACAAAGAAAGGATTTTTAGAAATCTTGGTCAGCTGAAAAGTATGAACATGAAAAGTATGAGCATGTACAGCACTCAATACTTAGTTGGGGCTCCTTTTTCCTGACTGGTGCTCAGTGTTGGGCTAGTAACGCATTACTTAGTAACACGTTACAGTAACAGTTTTTAGTAACAAAGTAATCGAACACGTTATTATTTTCAAAATAGTAATTAGAGTATACTTACAAGCCAAGGTTTCTATACATTACTGCCGCGATACATTGCTGACAGAATGCAGTGTTTTACAATCTAGAAATTTGCATGCTCACGAATCCTCTCATTATAACACACAAATTGTAGACATTATGAAAGATTCATTATGAATATATTTATTGTGTTATAACAGAGATTTGTGAGATTGCGATGAACTGAGATGTCGTTTAGAGATTATAAATGCAGCGCTCTTTGCTGGCATTCTGCCAAACCATGCACACAGCAGCCGCTTGCTTTAGTTAAAAATAAAAGTGTTCTGTGAATGATGATGCCTTAGTAACAAATATTTATCGGGAGCGTGCATGCTGGAATTTCATAAATTTAATGGAGAAAAAACTAATGTAACTAGTAATATAACTAATTACTAATTACTTTTGAAATCAAGTAATCAGAACAGTAACGTGATTACTTCTAAAAGGAGTAATCCGTAATCAGTCATTTAATTACATTTTCAGAGTAACTTGCCCAACACTGGTGGCGCTGCAGGATTTCTGATGCTGAATGAACATATCTGTTTGCTTTCTCACATCACAGCTTTAAATCTGCTACTTTACTGGCTAACAAATGCATTAATGTGAACAGCATGATACAAATTGGCACAAATAGATCTCAACAAAAAAAACGAATGCAGCATCTAGTCAACAAATTAATTACTTGGTAATTATATGAAAACATGCACTACGATATACTGTGTACACACCACTTAGCTGTCAATGTTTTAAAAAAGCATTACGTGTCTCGCTCTGTATAGCGCACAGTGTCACGTGTCAAAACAAACAGTATGTGCTGTCAGTGATTCCACCTCTAGAGGCCGCTCTCGTACTGTATAATGACAGCGGAGCTTCTCAGCTACACCAGCAATGAGCACAACCCGGAAAAACTATCGGCATGGATTTTTGCCGATAGTTCCAGAAATCAACAAACAGTGCCGATTAATCGGCAAATCCGATACATCGGTCGACCTCTATATTCCTAGTTCATGGATATAGGTGTAAGTAGGATCTGTTTATCAAAGACCAATATTAACTATGTTTTTGTTCATTTGTGCAGATGCTGGGTCGTTTATTTACTTCTACACCTGACATGCAAAGGTTAGTTAAAATATTTGGTCTCTGTTGATGTATTTCATGTTTGGTGTGGTTTGTTTTGTCGTCATTTACTTCCTAAAGTAACAATATTTTTTTCCCCTAGTGTCTCTGCAGAACTCTGCAAATAAATTTATTCGTGTTGTTGGAGACTCCGTCACTTTGCCATGCATATATGAGAACCAACATCCAAGTACTAATGTATTATGGCGATTCAATGTAAGCAAGAAAGTGGTAAATATTATAAATGGCAATAGCATAACAGAAAAGCAGGATGAAATGTTCAAGAATCGAACAGAAAGTTTCCCTTCAGAGTATGCAAAGGGAAACTACTCAATTGAGCTTAAAGATCTGAAGTTGACTCATGCAGGAAACTACACTTGTTTTTTACAAAAGACAAATGAGGAAAAGAAGATACAGCTTTTTGTCAAAGGTACATGCAATATTTAATACATTTAATAAATTACAATTTTAAATTGCATAGCACATTAATAGCAGCATTTTATATCTATACAACACTGATAAATTTACACAATTGCTTCTCTCTACATTGTACCTTCTTTCTTACAGAAAAGCCTGAAAAGCCAACAGAAAAGCCTGAGAAACCAATTCAAAACCAAAGAAACTCATGCATGGAAACAGAGTCACTGAAGATTATGACTTTCTTAATTGCTCTACTGTCACTTTTTCATGTCTAATATTAATACCACAACTGACAATTACAATGCTGTTACAATATAGGAATACAAGCAATTCATTGCAGAGATAAAGTGCCATTTTTGAAACATTACAAACGGTGTACCCATGCTGACTGATACACACACAAACCGCATACACGGAAAGCAGCCTTTCAGACACAATCCAGAATTCAGTGCTCTTTCGCAGCTTTTTGCATTTGAATGGTCATACAGCTACACTATATAACTTTTTGAGGTTTAAAAATAAAACATATTTTAAACACAGGTTATGCAGTGATTTGATTACATTTGATTATTTAATTTCTGTATTATTTCGTATATGAATGCTACTGTCAAACAACTTATTAATATCTTGAAGTGTCATGAAGTATCGTATCATGAAGTAATTTGGTCATATTGGCCTATATCTGTTTATCTTCAAAGTGTGTTCATTTTTTTGTTACATTCTGCTAAACCATTAAAAATTAAATGATGTATTTAAAAAAATAAATACATAATGTGTTCTTAATTCAGGTCTGCACAAGTTGTGATTGTTACATTCATTTGGAGGGTTTTCTCACCGATTACCTGCAGAAACTTTGACTGGCAGCTGTATGAATTTATGAATGAAGATATTTCAGTCACTGAAACCTTGAGCACATGTTATAACTTAGGGGGTAGTTCTGAGTAGAGTGTGTTTTGTGGAGTTGCATTTCCATCACCTGCATTATTGTCAACTTAAAGTTATATTCATGTTCATAATGGCATTCCATGTGAAATTGTATGCATTGGCAAATAATAGGTCTGCAAAAAGTGGGTGTTACAGAATGAAATCATGTTGTTGAAGAGGACAGATTAAAGGAATTTTATAGGATTTATAGTTGACAAGAAAAGTTGTTTTAGAGGTGGAGCATGAAAGTTTGCAATATCTATTATTCTTTGTAATAATGTCTGCCATGTATATAACAGTATGTAAGGTACATCATCATTTTATACTCTTCTGTAATTACACATTTTGGAGATGCTCTTTGAGAGCACCTGCTGGTGGCTTCCCCAAACAGCAAATATACAGATTTTCTCACAGCCCCTGATTTGAATATGTGGTCAGTGATATTGTGATTTTGCCTATATTATATACATAAGTGCAGATTTCACTGTAATATTGTTCCATTCAAAAATGAGCTTGTGTGTTATCGATCATTAAAATACATGGAAAACAAAATGCTCTTATTCCATCCTGTGTGTGGTTGTTTGTCTTGTAGTTTAACACTACAGTGGTTTTGTCATTCTAAAAACCAACATGGTAAGCTTCCCAAGTTTTTGAGAAAAACCCAATTAGTAGTGTAATGTTTAATAATCCTTTCTTATTTTCAATTTTTTTTTTTTGTCTTTGGATGTCTTTTTCAAAAAATGACAATTTATAGTTGTCCAAAAGGTATTTTGTTAACTTTTAATTTTACCTTTAAAGTGCAGCTGGCTCAGGTCTGACCTTGTATGATGTCAAATTAACTGGAAAAAAGGATGAATAAATAAAAGTGCTGTGTGAGCATGTGTTCAGCTCTGACTTCCCCTCTGGTCTGTGTGGTCGAGGTTTCATCTAAAGCTCAGTAATGTTTCCGCTCACAGTAAGAGATGTTTGAATGATCACAGTATAGAAGATATTCATCTGGATCAGACGATGAAGATCATCCAGCTTCAGATCTGTGAGTTTATCACATCACATTTGATTAAGCTACATTATTAAGATTAATAACTGTGTTTTCTTTCTCTCATAGATCTGTTGATGTGGTCTCAAGTCACAGAGAGTCTAACAAACACAGCAGTAACTTTAGGAGCTGATGTGATTATAAGCTGTGATCTTGATATAGAGGAGATTTACTGGTACAAACAGAAATCACCGGATCCTCCAGAGTTGATGTTACGCACTTTTGATAGCACATATGAAGAAGCACAATATGAAAACAGCATCTTCAAACTCAAATACTCAGTGAAAACTAACAGCCGTCTGTTCATCAGAAATATCACCGCTGATGAATTAGGAGTTTATTATTGTGTCAAAACTAGTGAACCACTTAAATTCAGCAACGGCACCAGAATCTACATCACTGGTGAGTAATTTTCTCATTTCATGTATTTGAAATCCATAGATGGATTTGTGCTCTATATTAAATACTACTCATTTAAAAAAATCATTCCACGAGAATCAGACAGAATCACAAAAAATCTATTCATTTTTCAGACTCAGTCCACGAGAATCAGACAGAATCACAACAGGAGACACCATGGAGAAACCTGACCATCATCACATCTGTCCTGAATGTGCTTCTGATCGTTGCATTAATAGGTTTGTCTTTTTTAATTGTTTAAGTCAGGGTCTCTTTAAACTTGCTATACAAGTAGACAAACTCTAGATCTATACAAATGTGCACATTTGAACAATATCCTTCCTTATTTTTTGTTTTTGTGTTTTTTTAATGGTCACATGTTGTTATGATCCAGTAATGCTGAATTTACTTTCATTTCAGGTTTGGGAACGAGCTATCTTCAGGCAAGAAGATTTAAAAATAGCTCAGAGAACCCTCAAAGTACCACAACAGCTCATTACTCAAACGATTCACAGGTAAGACCAATAGTTTTTAATGAGCTTAATAGTGTTTTCAAATAACATATTCAAGATCCAATATTTGAATTATCTGAGTTGTGTTGCTCTAAAATAACATTAGCACATGACATGTCTTATGAGTCTTTCTGCAATACTGATTGGTCGGTTGTGAAATTCTGTAGTCAAATAATAATTGAATGTAATGACGACATTGCACTGTTCAGAGTTATTACAGAAAAAAAAAATTAAAACATAAAACCATTTTGTGTTATTTGAAATAAAATAAACATTAACTGAAATAAATATATGTCAAGAAATGCAATTTTCTTTTATTTAACCTGATGTAATAACTAAAACTAAAATAAAAATGAATAAAAACTATATAGAAATATATAAAAAAAGAATACAAATGACATACACAACAAAATTACAAAACATTAACTAAAAATAAATTAAAATATAAAAAAAAAATGAATTCAAACGATTAATACAAGCTACAATAGTATTTTAAAGTTAATAAAATTATTTTTCTGATAATGACCGGCTGACTGTACATTATTCCTTACATTCACTGCTAATATCTTGATCTTTCAGCATGCTGCGGTTGATTTGTCCATGCACCCCAGTGAAAACACGCCTTGCCAGGAACAGGCCATCTACTATCTTCTCCAGCCAGTTAAAAGTATGACGTAACATGCATTATAAATATAATGTACATATACAAATATATATTAAAGTTTTCCAAACATTTCCTTACATACAGTTTTGACGTTTTAATATAAAAACTTTAAAACAGTAAAAAAAAAAAAAAATTAAAAAAAAATAAAAAAAAAAAAGTGAATGTGTCTAAATTTTTTACTGCTGTTGTTTAATATTCATATCAAGTTGCAGAGCACTTAACAGAAAGATGAATTGAGATGAGATTTGAAACAGAAACAATTAAATCTGTTGACAAGATTACAGACCTTAAAAGCTTCACATACAAACATTCAGTGCAGTTTAAACTTGTGTTTGTATGAATGCATGTAGTTCACAGGAAGGATCAGTTCTGAGATGATTTGTCACATTACTTAAACTTTTAATGTTCCATGTTAAAAATATAACTAATAAACATACACGCTTTAAACAAAACTCAAAACATCAAGTTGAAACAGGTTCCTTTTGCAACAAGATGAAATAATCACAAGAGTATCTCATCAATTATAAAGTTTAAATGTGTGGGGGTTTTTTTGTTTGTTTGTTTGTTTGTTTGTTTTTTTGACGTGTGGTTTAACTGTAAGGTTGAGTTGTGCTCTCGTGACAAGAGTATTTTGCATGTTGTTTGTTACCATATATACTGTATGTTTGCTGCTATATGAATTGTTTTGTTTTTAAATAAGCAGATATCATCAGTGTGGTGATATGATGCTCCTGTCTGTTATGAAATGTTCCTGTTTTGAATGGAGATCTTACTTTCACAGCTCTTGCTTCAAACTAGCAGTGAGTTGCATGTAAACCACAGGGTTATGAGGTTTCTTGGAGCTGAAGCAGCTTCTCAACAAGTTTGATGAAACATCATGCAATGAATAATCCTGAACCATCTGCTAGCAGTTCTGAAGATAACATTGACTTTCACAATTCAGTTGATATAGAGTTTTCTGCTAATATTTTGTTTCATAAAGTCTTAATGTACAGCTGGAAATCACATAAACAACTTTGAATGTAGAATATGTACTAAAAAGATTATTATTATTATTATTTTACTATTAATAGTTTTTAATCATTTTAATATCTTCTGCACAGAATGTTTTTTTTTTTTTTTTTTTTTTTTTGCAAATTGTTCCACATTTTGTTCATTTGATTGACAGCACTATCGATGAGTTTATTTCTAGTCATAGATCAAGGTAGATGTTTACTTTTATGCATATGAAAGCGAAGCTGCGAGACATAGTCTTTTTAATGGCATGCACTGTAAAGGTCCTAGATCACATGCAATTAAAAAAAAAAAAAAACATTTTGTCTACTGAAAGTTTTTGCAAAGATGTTTCACCAGCTAAACAATTCTTTGAACACTTCTATCCTTCATAGCTTTGTTTTCAGTTCTGGCAGAGATTAAATCAGCTCTATATTGCATGTGACTGCGCTCACCTCTGTGTGGTAGGATTTCCTTTTTGGACTTCAATAAAGCCAATCTAACTCTGCATTTGTGTCTTTGCCTCTGCAGGCAACAAAACGTTACACCGGACATCATAAACACCAAGAATCAAGTGGTTAAACTAACCTAGTTATCATGACAGGAAACAACTTAAACAAATGTACTTGAAATACACCTGAGTTTCATCCTTTCTGTGCTGTCTTATTCTAAAAATCTCCTCAACCCAAACAAATATTTCAGGAGGAAACAAGAAACTGTTAGCATGGTTAGCATGGCCTGTTAGCACCTGCTGCTATTTGTTGTAACTACACCGTTTGACTCCAAAAAGGGAAATAACATGAACAAAACTACACAATGTAGTAGAAATGCAATACATGCTAATTATACTCATTTGCTTCGCTGAAAAATGGTTTGTGTTGAGCACAATTAGTTTTGTGTGGAAATGACTGACTGCCAAGACTATTTTTATATAATGGCATTAGGCTACAGTTGAATATCAAATTAGTTTGATATCTTGGGCTACATTGCTGTACAGGTATGAAATGTGACATTACTACTATTAATTTCTGAAGATTATATATATATATGTCAACGGTTGAGCTTTGTACAAATATACATGTGGTCAGAGCAAACCTCCCGTAACTTCCTCTTGTGGGAATCACCCTAGTTTGAGAGTTTCAACTCTTAAGTCATGCTAGAGTTTTTTAACATCCTGAAGTCCATGCAGCTTCTTTTCTGAGTACTTCATTAAAATTGTATTCAGTGTGCTTTGTTAATTAATACATGATGTTTTATGACACAGTTATAATGCAAATTGCTTTGTGTGTGTGTGTGTGTGTGTGTGTGTGTGTTACCTAATTTTTTAATATGAGTTTATTATAGCATAGATATGCTAATATGGTGTTGAGCCGCAGAGATTTAAACAGATCAACTAACAGATCTGGGTCAAAATGTGACCATAAACTGTAATGTAAAGGTGATTCATTGGTTTTTATTGAAACCAGCAGATTCTCCAGTTCTGATATTACACACTTTCTCCTCTACAGATCCTTTATTTAAAAAAAAAAAAAAAATGGATTTAGACAAATATTCAGTGCAAGATAAACATTGTCTGTTGAATAAATAATGTCACTATTGAGGAGTAAGGAGATTATTAATGTGTGACCAGAGTTCTGCCTCTAAAATACAGTGATGGGACCAGACTACACATCAGTTGTGAGTGACTTGACTTGAATTGTCACTGATGCTTTACATTACATCTTTTTAGATAAGAGAAAAGGTAAAAATCAGTTGCACAGGGCTGAATATGAAGATCCTGAATCATACAGTGGTGAAGTTAATTGAGACAAATCACACACATTGTCAGACGTTTACCCTCATATCTGCTCTGTTGAATGGTCTTCTGATCATTGTGACTCAAACAACTTCAAGTTATAAGCCTAGTGCAGGTAAATCAAGAGAAAGCATAATTAAAGGGATACTCCTCCCAAAAATGAAAATTTTGTCATTAATCACTTACCCCCATGTCGTTCCAAACTGTAAAAGCTCTGTTCGTCTTCGGAACACAATTTAAAATATTTTGGATGAAAACCAGGAGGCCTGTTACTGTCCCATTGACTGCTAAGTAAATAACAGTGTCAAGGTCCATTAAAGGTATGAAAGTTGTCGTCAGAATACTCCATCTGCCATCAGACGTGCAATCTGGGTTATATGAAGTGATGGGAACACTTTTTGTAAGCGAAGAAAACAAAAAATAACAACTTAATTCAATAATTCCTTTGTCAGCAGTCTCCATATCACTGTCTGTATCTCTATATCACTGTATGCGCATCCTTGTGGCGCGGCTGATACAGAAGAGCATACACAGCAAGGTTATTTTCGTAAACGAAAACTGAAACTAAGACTAAAACTATCAGTTAAAAAGCATTTTCGTTAACTGAAAATGTAAAATTCATAATAAATGAAAAACTAAAACAAAAAAACAACAGTTATTGAAAAACTAAAAAAAATAAAAAAAAAACATTTACCTGTAGATGGCGCTTTATGCATGTGAGGTTACTGACGTGGTTTAGTTTAAAACCAAACAGGCAGTATAATACATTTACCTGTAGATGGCGCTTTATGCATGTGAGGTTAGCTGAGGCTGACAGCAACATGGCAGGGGGTAGGAAACGACAGAGCCCTGTTTGGGACTATTTCCAATTTAATTCCGAAACAGGAAAAAGCAAATGCATCGTCACGCTGAATAATACACTTTGTGGTGTTGAAATTAAGGGGAAAAATCCCACAAACCTTAAAGTACATTTGCAAACCAACCATTGTGAAGAATACAAATCCTTCATGGCGAAAGATTCGGAAAGGAAGACTACCATCGGTAATGATAAAGTCAGCGAGGGTGCTAGTAGTTCTCAAACTCAATTGCAGCAGCAGACTCTGACATTATGCTTCCAAAAGAAGATTTGTTTGTTGAGACTGGCATGTCCAACACATACACACAAACTCAAAAAGATTTAATCTTTAATATGTATGTTTGTTCATATGCATGTTCATCATGTATTATGTAAATTTAAGGTGCATTTGTTTGGTTCTTTTTTGCACCTCAAACCCTTGTAAACTGGGCAAACATTACATTTTGCTGAAAATAAATGTCTTGCTTTGCTTTCTTTGGTCTACACTGGAAGTGTTCTGTTAGCTGCTAAACTATAATTACTAAAACTATAACTGAAACTAAATAAAATAAAAACTAAATAGAAATGTGTTTGCAAAATAAAAACTAAACTAAAACTAACAAAACCATTCATGAAACTAACTAAAACTAAACTTAAATTTAAAGCAAAATTGAAAACGATATTAAAATAAAAACTAATTTAAAAAAGCAAAACTATAATAACCTTGATAAGCAGCATATGGTGATATGGAGAGACACAGAGGAGACTGCTGACAAAGGAATTGTTGAATGAAGTCGTTATTTTTGTTTTCTTCTCTTACAGAAAGTGTTCCCATCGCTTCATATAACCCAGCTTGCACGTCTGATGGCAGATGGAGTATTCTGACGATGACTTTCATACCTTCCTGGACCTTGGACTGTTATTTATTTGGCAGTCTATGGGACAGTCACAAACCTCCCGGTTTTCATCCAAAATATCTTAAATTGTGTTCTGAAGACGAACAAAGCTTTTAAGGGTTTGGAATGACATGGGGGTAAGTGATTAATGACAACATTTCATTTTGAGGGTGGAGTTTCCCTTTAAACCCCTTAACTGTAACATTTGGCACTCTTTTTTTGTGGTCCATTTTCTCTATAAAATCTTTTAGTAATCATCATTTCTTCTGAAAGCTGAACACAAAGATTCATCCCGTGAAAAATCATTTTGAAATCGGACATGTTTACCATAGAAACTACTTATGGCGGTCTCCTCCCCCCTCTTAGTGGGCAGTGTCAAGTGTCTATAAAGAAAATGCAACGGTTCATTAGGGTCCAAAAAATAATCTGGGCAACAAACACACTGAGTCTCAGGATTCCATATTTGGTGGTTATTTTGGAGTATTGGAGTAAAATTGGAGAGAAATCTAGGGAAAAAAAAAAAATTCATAGAACAAAAATTCAAAGGAGGTTCTTTTGCTGGCGCCCAGTGGCTGTTTGTGGTATGACGGCCTAAATAAAATCTCACAGAAACAAATTAAACTTCACAAATTTGGAAGGACACAGGGCTCATTTTATACCAGAGAGTAAAACCTGTTATGTAAAATTGCATAAAAAAAAAATTTAATAGCGCAGTATTTACGGTATTAAACTTCTATAACTTTTTGATACTTTCTGTTGAAAAAATTCCACTTTTTGCAGTAATTGCTGCGGTGGACCAACACCGTAGGTCTATATATCAAAGCTTTCAGTCCACAATTTAAGTTTGGATAGTGCACTCTTCTGCTGAACACAAAAGAAGATCATTTTGAATTTGCCATTCCAAACTGTCTCTCTGCTTAACACAAACACAAAATAATATCAAATAAAATTTCAACTACTTTTGTCCATATAAAGAAAGACAATTCATAGGGTCCAAAAACAACATCGGAACACACTGACTTTCACTGGATATGGACTAGAAAAAATCTTCTTTTGTGTCCAACAGACAATTTAAAAAGGGGTATTGTAAGAGCAATGGATACTTTTTTATTACAGTGCAATATTGGTTGAGCTTGCACCTTCACACATGTAGCAAAGCTTTCAGAGCCACAAGTTAACAGGCAAGTTACAGGTACATGACAGAAATGACTGCTGCTATTATTGTGCATTGAATACATTTTTAATTTCTGACTGAATTTTTTATTTTTTTTTCAGACAGATGTTTTATGTATAGCTGGGCTGAAGGTTTAGTTTGATACTGTAGCTCTCTCTCTCTCTCTCTCTCTCTCTCTCTCTCTCTCTCGCTCTCTCTCTCTCCATATAACCTGCTACAGTTGTTTTTATTTGCATTCTATGGTCAGATTTGTTTGTTTAAACTGATGTGATAGTTTCTCTGCTGTCTTTCTTCTCGCATAATATACTAATTTAAATCCAAATCAGTATTTCATGTTTATTTGGTAAGTGGTTGTGTTATATTGGAATAATAACCAGTCAGTCCGACTGTGTTTTATTCCTTATGTAATATATTTTCAGTGATAAAGTAAACACACATGCACACATACAGTCATGTTGTTATAAAATCGGACAAAACTTGTAGACAAAACGTTGAAGGCAAAAGTGAATGGTAATTTATACTTTCTAGCTCCTTTTTAAAAATGTTTATTAATTTCAAATCAGGGCAAACCTTCTCCAGTTAGCCTACAACAATATAATCAGGTCTCTCTAGTTAAGCTACATCTGCGCAGCTTTGCTCACCTGTGGCTAACACCTCTATAAGTACATTTACCTCATGTAAAGTGTTTAGAGATGCTTGTGATAATTGTTCCACTGGTCTTGCTTGTGTTACGAGCAATGAACCACAAGGTCTCACCTTTGCAAGACAGTGTAAAGATTTTCCATTTGATGTTATTGTAAATCACTTCATTTCTTAATCTCAATAGGTGTTAAATTGTTAAAACTGTTTTATGCATTGAGAACAGTAAGATTTATGGATAGCATATTTACTATGTATTGTCCTTTTGTATAAATAAATAAATAAATAAATAAATATATATGCTTAGACACGGAGACGTCAGTCACTGTAATCAGTATTTATCGCTGAAGTATGGCGTCATAGCGTTACTTTTCTCACCGCTGGTCGGAATGGACCAATCAACGACGTTTGTGATACTGAACAAGGATGTTTGAGGATATGTTTTTAGAAAGATTGATTTTCATTTATATATCAGTTATACAGTCGTTGGAATCTGTAGATGTAAAATATCAGAACTTAGTGTGTTTAGATGTGTCCTGTAAGAGAGAATCCGTCCTGAAGTCTAAACGGCTCTCAGTGCGGATCCGTGTTTGTGGGCCATCAGGCGCCCCCTGGAGGAACATCTCGGTCTGACAGGAAACATTTCCCGACCGGAGACAAACGAAAAGCATTTTGGGTAAGTTTGAAACATGGCGGACGACGCTGAGCAGGTATGCTGTTTTGTTTTATATAAGCAAGTGTGTATCTTTATTGGTTTGATGATCGCGGAGCTCAGTTATATCGGGTGTTTCACTGAACACATGAATGTGGAGGCAGATTATAACCAGCTGCTCTCAGACGGTTGTTCAGATGATCACTTCATCAGTTTATAATACTGAAACTTAATCTGCAGCAACAAACCACCAACACTGTAGAAGAGCCTCTGGATCTGATCCGGCTGAGTCTGGAGTCTGGATGAGATGAGATCTACGTCGTCGGCAGATGAGGAACGACACAGAGAGCTGCGCGGCAGACTGCACGTGAGAATGACACCAAACACACACACCCACACACCCTACACACACACACACAGGACACTCACTTCTCACTCACTATGGTTTATAAGCGTTTTGAAAAATGGGGACATGGGTTATGTCCTCATAAGTCACGCTCTCCTTGTAATCTCTCATCTCCATCAAAGTTGTGTCCTGATTCATTCAGCAACACACACACACACACACACACACACACACACACACACACACTCTCTCTCTCTTTCTCTCTCTCTCTCTCTCTCTCTCTCTCTCTGTCTCATTCATTCATTCTCTCACTCACTGATTCATTCAGCAGTCCCTCTGTACTGATGATCAGATCTCATTCAGAACAACACAGCGTTAACGAAAGCTACTCTTCTGATTTAATGACATTGGGCTTTTTTAATAACAATGTGATACTATTATAGTATCATATTTAGTTCATTTTAATTTCAGTAAAAGTTATTTAGTATTTTTTTTTTAAATATGTCTGTATGTATTTTTATTCCAGTTTTAGTTTTGTTTATTAAACTAAAAATCAACCTAAATTACTTGCTCAACATGTTTAATTTTTCATTATATAGATAATTTAGCATGATTATGTGGACTCAAACAATCAAACTTATTTTAAAACTCTATATAATTACTCTATAATTATTTTTTAAGGCTTTATATATATATATATATATATATATATATATATATATATATATATATACACACACAAAAACACACACACACACACACACACACACACACACACACACACTGTTAAAAAGTTTGGGATCAGTAAGATTTTTAATTCCCACCAAGGATTTTGGTGCATTTTTTTTTTGACCAAAAATACAGAAAAAGAGTAATATTGTAAAATATTATTACAATTTAAAATAATGGTTTTCAATTTTAATATACTTTAAAATGTAATTTATTTCTATGATCAAAGCTGTGTTTTCAGCATCATTTCTCCAGTCTTCAGTGTCACATGATCTTCAGAAATCATAATAATAAGCTGATTTATTATCAATGTTGGAAACTGTTGTGCTGCTTAATATTTATTCAGAACCTGTGATACTTTTTTCAGGATTCTTTGATGAATAAAAAGATTAAAAGAACAGCATTTATTCAAAATTGAAATCTTTTATAATACTATACACTACTGATCAAAAGTTTGGGCT
Organism: Cyprinus carpio; assembly: GCF_018340385.1. Classification (NCBI taxonomy): domain Eukaryota; kingdom Metazoa; phylum Chordata; class Actinopteri; order Cypriniformes; family Cyprinidae; genus Cyprinus; species Cyprinus carpio. Next base: position 16,615,124 of record NC_056593.1, on the reverse strand, counting down.
CAGCATTTATTTATTTATTATTATTATTCTTTTAAAGAAATAAATGCTTTAATTCAGCAAAGATGTTAAATTGATTAAAAAAAAAGATAATGAAGAAAAATATATCAGTTTATAAAATAAATATTAAGCAGCACAACTGTTTCCAACATTGTTAATAAATCATCATACTAGAATGATTTCTGAAGATTGTGTGACACTGAAGACTGTAGTAATGATGCTGAAAATTCAGCTTTGATCACAGAAATAAATTACATTTTGAAATATATTCAAATACAAAAAAACAGTATTTTAAATGGTAATAATATTGTACAATATTACAGTTTTTTCAGTATTTCTGATCAAATAAATGCAGCCATGAAGAACAGAAGACACTTCTTTAAATCTCACTGATGCCAAACTTCTGAACAGCGGTGTATATTTGATTGCTGGTTTATTATTATTATTATTATTATTTCCACATTAGGCCTATGACCAGCACTTAAACATGATCCTGGGAGATGTTGAAGAGACCGTGACCACTGTGGAAATCGATGAAGAGACGTACGAGGAGATTTATAAGGTAACAGCAGTTGTGATTGAAATCCTAACGCAAGCGATAAATCCCAATTAGTTTTGCGTCAGTCTGTTTGAGTCTGTTTAGACAATTTGAATCATCATCAGTTTAATATTGCTGATAAATAGCAAGTACAACAAATATAAACGTTCAAATCCAAATTAACGACACTTCTTTATTTATTTATTTATATTTGACATATTGTATCGAAGCCATCAGGTGTTGTTGACGCGCGTCACGTTTGTCTTGCAGTCGACGAAGCGTAACATCCCCATGCTGTTTGTTCGAGGAGATGGAGTCGTGCTGGTGGCTCCGCCGCTGAGGGTCGGATAAACAACTTCAGTTGCACACAGTTATGATTTGGACTCTAAATTCTTCAAGTGGATTTTTTGAAGTGGAGGATGTTTTTTGTTTTTGGAACCACAGAGCCGTAAATCTGTTTATTTTGCAAAGCCGACCTTTGGTTTATGTTTTGGAAACACTTAACGGCAGTTCATCATGATTGAAGATCAAACGTTTTCAAATGGCTTTCACTAATATAATAAAATCTGTGTTATGGTTTGTCATGGAGACATTTTTCTACAAAACATCTAATGTTATACACAACAAGTGCATCATTAACTCAACACTGAGACATTAATTGAGACACTTTTTATGATCGATGTTATGATGGGAGTAAATACTTTTGTTTTTTTAAAAAAAGGCATGTATTATTATTTTTTAAATACTATATAAAGTTTGGAATTAAGATTTGTTTTAAATGTTTTTAAGTCTCTTCTACTCACCAACATTTTTTTTTATCAAAAATACAGCAAGAACAGTAATATTGTTAAATACTATTACAGACATTTCTGTTTTGTTTTTAAAAATGTAATTTATTGCATTTTCAGCATCATTACTGATCAGAAATCCTTCAGAAATCATTCTAATGTTCTGCTTTATTTCCAGTTATTATTATAGTGCTCAATTATGTAAAATGGCTCTTGTAAATTCTGAACATGGGTTTTTTTCGTGATTCTTTTGATGAAAAGAAAGTTAAATGAAAAGTAATTATCTGAAATAGAAATCTTCAGTAACATTATAAACTGTTTTACTCCCCTTTGATCAGTTTAATGCATCCTTGCTGAATAAATGTATTAATCCAAACGTATGATTGGTAGTGTATCGTGATATCCACAAAAATATTAAGCAGCACAACTGTTTTCAACACTGATAATAATGTTTCTTGAGCAGCAAATATTAGCAGTTAAAGCAGGGAATGGACCAGGTCATTTAACCTTCACATTACAATAGGTTTTTAAAGCTTTTTCCTTAAATCTAAAATTTACCCAAAATATGCCGTGATGAATGAAAGAGCAGCCACGGAAAGACCTGTTCAAAGTAAACCTACAAAAAGTAAATATTTTATAACAATTTTTGAAGTGCCTCTCTTGATCTGTGTGGCACTTTTATCATTACCCACAATTCTTAGCAGACAGCCATGGAAGCAAATTCACATTTTTACCTCTTTGGATGTCTCTTAGATGTTATAGAAATTAGAAAAACGTTTACTTCACTTACTCTTGTCAGATCAATATTTTATTTTATTTTATTTTATTTTATTTTATTTTATTTTATTTTATTATTTTATTTTATTTTATTTTATTTTATTTTATTTTATTTTATTTATTTTATTTATTTTATTTTATTTATTTTATTTTATTTTATTTTATTTTATTTTAAAGCCAGTTTAAAGGTGCATCATAACATCACCTGAAAATGAAAAATTAGTCACTATTTTTCCCACCTTCATGTCATATTAAACATATTTATTTATTGTTATTTTATTTTTTATTGGAAAATACCAGAAAACCATCTTTTCGTCTCATTTAATTTCCTCTTTTTTTTTTTTGATCATAAACATGGTCCATATGAGTTTCATAAAATAACCCTTTTATTATTTTATTTAAAAGAATCATTATCAAATGCATAATCCAAAAATCAAATAAAATCTAAAAATAATTTTTCACCGTCATAAGCAGGGGCCAACATAGCCTTTGTTAATAGGCTTCAAAACATGTACTACTGTATATGATTTTATTTATTTTTATTTTACCCACCTGATAACACCATTTTGTCAGCTTTGGTCTATTGAGCAAATACTCACTTTTTCCTGTTTTCTGCATCTGCTGAAAAAAAAAAAAAAGCCAACTGAATTGAAATTATGTAATTAGTTTTGTAATGGGTGTACTGGTATGGAGTGTGGTTTGAATGTGTAATGATAAATGTGTGTGTGTGTGTGGGTGAATGAATAAATGATATTTTTTCAGTTAAAAAAGATTTTTGTCAATAAACATGGGGGGAGATCTTAATATATAATGTGATTACAACAGTTTTTTGTCCTCTGAGTAACTGATCTTAAACTGACGCAGAAGGTTCTCTTCGTGGAGGTCTGTTATTAATTGTGCTATACTCAGGTTTGTCCAGCAGATGGAGCCAGTGCTACTGTCCGCCGACAGCGGGAGGCGCTGTTGTTCCGTGCGGCGTGGGACTGCTTCATCCCCGGTGATTACGTTCACCACAATTAACATCAAATTCACGTTTCACTTACCATTTCAACGGTGTGTTAAATGGCCTCTTGGGTCAAAACTCAATGCCACTCCAAAAACAGAGCAGTTGTTTAGAGAAGAACACCCAAATAACGCGTTCCCATTATTTGTGTGGAGGTCTTTCCCATTAGCGAGACAGTTCTCAATGAAGATGGCCTAACTTTTCCCACAGCCTAAAATAGACTCCCGGAGGTGGTTGATAACCAAATATAGCTAGTTTTGGGACCGGACCAGAGGGAACACAGTTCTGAACAGCTGACCAATGTACCAAACCCTGTCCGTAACTCAAAACAGTGTTATTGTTACATCACGAAGATTGTCATGTGTGAAAACATTAATCAGCTTTATAAGTGTTGCTGATTGAACCTGAAATACAGAGCTTTCTCTTTGGCTGAGAACTGGTTTGAATCTGTGTTTCCTGCTAACTAATGTGAAAAGCATGTCTCGGGCTGTTATTAAAAATGTATTACGGCCGTGAGGGACATGACATCAGAGACCTGCGGCTCTAATCTTAGATTGGCCGAGTGTCCAGAAATCCTCCTAAGCTGGAAATAGCAGCGCTAAACATAGACACGTGGACTGTAAGTTGTTATACAAATGTGCAAGGAAAGATGTTGGCAAGTCAGTGCAAAGTCCATTTGTTTTAGTATAAAAGTGATTTAATGATCTCAGGAGCATATTTGCACAGGTGGGTCAGTTTAGATTATTACTCATCTGTGCATGAACAGAGTGAAATTAAGTGTTTTATTACTAGTAAATGGATATAGGCGGGTCATTCATTTGTATTCTAGTGTGTCCGTGTATTATTATTGACATTATTTAAATGATTCTGAACTGAATGAAGTCACATTAATGCTGTTAAGTGTGTAATGCAAATATAAGATTTTGTCAAAATCTTTTGAATGTGAATATGTCCATACAATGTCAGCGTGGAACCATTAAAGCATCCGGACAGTTTGTATCAGTATCTAAAGCAAAGAAATGTAGTAAACAAATTATTTTCTCATAACATTAGAGATTTCAATCTCTGTTCTGTCAAACAGCAGAAGCTTCTGTGCTCTGCTTGTTTTTTTCCTCACACACACACACACACACACACACACACACACACACACACACACACACACACACACAAGTAAAAAATTAAAATGCTATAAAAACTTATTTCAATTGATTCCTCAACATATAATTGTTTTGAATTTCCTAGCCTTTTTTTTTCTTAAACAGCAGACATAAAATAAAAATCCTGCTGTTATTGAAAATGTTTGTCAGGCAAAATGATAAACAATGGCATGCTGTTATTTGAATGTTTCTTTTGCTGCTCTGTATCTTATAATTTTCCTTGAATAGACACAATCAGATTTATCATCTTGGCCAGTATTCAGACAAGGTCCTGAAGCAAAGCAGCTTTGAGTTGAGTGAGATGAGGTGGTGTTACAAACAAGAAACAGTCCAATACAATAACTGTTGATGGAGATGAATGTCTCTCATACCTCACACACAAAAGAACTTTATACATATATGACATGTGATTTAAAGCATAAAGAAAACATGCACATCTCAGTTTTTGTAAGATTACACACACACACACACACACACACACACACACACACACACACACACACACACACACACACACACACACACACACCACCTAAGAACCATCCAGAATACCCTAGCAACCATGCAGCAGGGTTGTTATTGCTAAGTAAAAACATTTTTTTAAGTGAAACATTTATGTTAATTTAAACTACATTAACTGAAATATAATTATAATAAATCAGTTTTTGATTAGCTTATGATGAAGTACTAAAATTAGTAAAACTAAAAATGAAATAAATAAAAAACAACAAAATTACTTAAATTTAAACTAAAATTAAAATGTAAAATATTAATAAATATTAAATAATATAACAGTACACACACACACACACACAAACACATATATCGCCACTCAGAACTTGCAAACTGTGTAGCAACACACTAAAAATCAAAAAGAACACCATAGCAACATCATAGCAACCAGTATCAACCTTAGCATCATGGCAGTGAATTAAAGGGATACTCAACCCCAAAATGAAAATGTTGTCATTAATCACTTACCCCCATGTCGTTCCAAACCCGTAAAAGCTTCGTTCGTCTTCGGAACACAATTTAAGATATTTTGGATGAAAACCGGGAGGCTTGTGACTGTCCCATAGACTGCCAAATAAATAACAGTCAAGGTTGATAAAACGTATGAAAGTCATCGTCAGAATACTCCATCTGCCATCAGACGTGCAATCTGGTTATATGAAACGACTTTATGTAACAGTTTCTTTGTCAACAGTCAAAAATAACTACCTCAATCAACAACTCATTCTCCAACATTCCACCCTTTCCACAACCATATCGCTGTATGCTGTGTGTGCTCTACAGTGTCATCATATAACCCAGATTGCACGTCTGATGGCAGATGGAGTATTCTGACGACGACTTTCATACCTTTTATGGACCTTGACTGTTATTTATTTGGCAGTCTATGGGACAGTCACAAGCCTCCCGGTTTTCATCCAAAATATCTTAAATTGTGTCCCGAAGACGAACTAAGCGTTTACGGGTTTGGAACGACATGGGGGTAAGTGATTAATGACAACATTTTCATTTCGGGGTGGAGTATCCCTTTAATGGGAAAACATTACTCATGTTTAATAATACTTTCATTTACTATAGTTTATACAACCTAGTGGTGGATAAAAACAGAAGCTTACAAATACGAATTCATTTTAAAACCTTTATTTGTTCATGTCTTTGGCAATAATAATAATAATAATGATAAATTTCTTATTTTGTGTGGAAAACTGAATTGTTATTTTCTGTGCTCAGAAGTTCACCAGCAGCATTTTTGTTGACCCTCAAATGGACATATTTGAGCTAATACCAGAAAGGAATTTACAATCTGAAAACAGCTCCTTTCCACAACTTTATTACACACAACTGCCAGAAGGGTCTGGAAAGACTGCGGACATTTGCCAGGGATTCCTTATTTGATGACTTTCCTAGACATTCTACGGAGAGTTTTGGGTTCAACAGTGTCATTTGGAGGCCACGCTCGGAGTAAACAGAGCAATTTAAATTGCTCAGAGAATATTACGGTAAATTTTTGTTTCCGATGACTTTGAAGTGTCCGGCCTGCTTATAAACCGACCACAATTAAGACTCTTTTGTTTTGTTTTTGTCCACTGTATGTTGTTTTGAGTAGACTGACTAACTCTGACCACGGTTAATGTGAACGTCACATATAATTTCCTATTTCGGTCACAGGTGGCATGGTGAAATGAGCTCCGTTACAAATACATCAGATATTTCCCATCGTACTGATATGTCAGGAGAGTTTAGTGACGGCACAATGGATGAAATAGACCCATCTCCACAGAGCACCTGTGAATTCTCGCCTGACTACTGGACAGCTGCGCTTCCCTTTAAAAGTCATGCTGACTGACTGCAGAAGGAGGTAATAAATGGCCCTGGTGACCTTGAACAGATGCATGTGTCACAGATCCCGTTCGAAACGCCAACGCGACACATTGCGCAGTCTATTGAGAGCACGCTGGACTAATTCACTGAATGTATTTCTAGTGGCTTTGTCCCAACTGTTGCACAAATGCAATCAAAGACTGAACCTTTAAGTTAAACTGACCAACACAACGTCCTTTGCTTCCATCCAAAATGTTGTCTAAAGAGTTCACATCTGCCATAACCAATCATCTGTGAGGAGCAACCACTCAGGCCAATCAGCTTCCAGTATCACATGTCGCTAAACCTACTTGTTGATGAGATAACAGGTGAAGAGACTTCACAACAAGTGACAAATGACATGACCATTTATAAAAGTCACAGTTAAGGAACTCCTTTACTCTGGTAAGTAGAAGCAATGGGGCTCTGAAACAGGCTTCCATTTATTTTGTTATGCTGCTTGATATTGCACTTGATATTGTGATCATATTAGTTTAATTCATTATCACAGTCATAAACACACTGTTTAGCACTTTCTAATTCTTACAGGTATTTACCTATCGTGTCTCGCACATTAAAAAAAAAAAAAAAAGCTTGTGTTGCAAAATAAAGTGTATAAAACCCCTCGCGAGCCACTACTACAAACAAAAACCACTCAGAACATATCAGCAACCACACAGAAGCATCTTGGCACATTTGCATAGTGGCTTCAAGTAGTGCATGGGTAAGCACCACTCATCAAGTTTTGTTATTGCTCACAGCTTAGGATAACCACACTTTGCCCTTGTTAAAAAAAAAACAAAACCCAAAAATCAAACACTATACTCCAACCAACAACAAAAACTAAAACAACCAAACAACAAAAAAAACAACAAACCAATCAAAACACAAACACTGCAGGCAGCTTACTAGGTTTTGGAGCAGAGCTCTGTTGTGCCATATTTAACTGTCAAAGCCCATCTTACCTTAACTGCACAAGTAGTACCCAGCCCCCATCCCAGCTTATATACAGATTGATTATCATTTATGTCGGCACATATGTTTTGTGACCGAGAGGATTATCTTTATGGGATCTGCCTGAGGAAAATAGGTCAAATGGCTTCTGCAAAGTAGCCTAGAACAAATGACTATGCGATCATTTAGGCTGATGTTAGATAACAGCCTCTCTATGACAGGAAGAAGTCTTGGATGTAGGGCCAGACAGTTAAGATGTGCCAAGTTCGGTTTATGTAAGAGTCTCTGTAAACGGTGGTTAATGATATTAAAAAGGGAGAGGAAAAGAGAGTGACACCAGCCAATCAATGAACTGGACTGTAATGTAAGGACTTTTAGCTTCTAAATGTATTTAATGTAACACATTTTGAATAGAACTTTACTTTTGCATAATATTGTTTAAAAAACTGTAAGAACATTTACTGCACATGAGAAGGTGTTTCTAACAATAAGAACCTTTGGTCCTAAGAAGGAAGAATATAAAGTAATTTTAAGTTAGTTACAGTTTTATGTATCCTAGAAGCACACAGTTAAATAATATAATTTATTTATTTATTTATTTGCATATTTAAATATAGCAGATTCACAGAATCGATTTGTGGCATGTGGCCATCCAGCAACACCTCAATTCTTCTGTCAGACTTTTATTTTGATGCAATGGAACCCGGAGAGGCAATCAAACTTTGTGAAGAATGGCAGGCATGCTTTCCACAGGTTTGCGGTGCCAAGATTTTTCCCACATGATCCTGCACTGGAGGACAGCCAGAGGAGTGATTCAAGAGGTCCTTTATCAGTGGCTGCTGAAATATTCAGAGATACTATAAGCTTCTCCGCTCGTCAGTTGAACTGTGTTTGTGGAAAGGTCAAGAACACACATATTCAAACAACTTTCAATAACTCCTTGCTAATCCAAGCAATGCAAGGCAAAGAAAAAAATCAAATCAACACAACCACAGTTAAAACATAACTTTTCTCCTCTCCACGGTTTATTCACAGACCATACAATAATTCTGTATAGTTTCTTAATTATGATTAAGGTTATAAAGTTGCAGGCAAAATAGAGTGCAACAGGCATGACCTGTTGCTCATTATGATTAAGGTTATAAAGTTGCAGGCAAAATAGAGTGCAACAGGCATGACCTGTTGCTCTGCAGAGTTAATTAAACACACCTGAACCAGCTAATCAAGGTCTTCAGACTCACTAGAAACTTCTAGAAAAAGTGTGTTGGAACTGAAATCTAGAGGACGCTGGCCACAGTGCTTATTTTCTGCAGTAATCCAAACCCAATGGAAAAATCCTATTGGGTTTTTGGCAAGAGAACCAGGATTATGCAAACTTTTGGGTTGGCCTAGGGCAGGATTTCAGCAAGGTGGGAAATCCAAACAATGAGAGCCAGTTGTGCTGCTTCGTATGTGGGACAAAGGAGCTTTGACTTGTTTCGCTGGCTGCAAATCCTAACTTGACACCGTGCTGTGAGTGGATTGTGTTGCTTCATGAGAAGCTCTAAACCATGAGTCATTCATAACTGTGTTAAGCAGAGAATTATTATTCCCCCACAGGTCAGGGCTCGCTCAGACAATTCCTGCATCACCTGTCGAAGAATAATCTTAGACTTTAAATTTTTTTTTCATTTTTTCATTTCATTTGAGAAGGTTACAGAAGAACATGAAAGCTAAGCTTTTTTTTTTTTATATATACTTTAAGGGACCAAAATAAAAGGGCCAACAGAAACTGAATTCAACATTATTTCAACTGTAACAGTTTGGAATTAATGTAAATTAGCTTATAATATGAATAGATATCTCTGCAAATGGTCTGATTTCTCTGATAAAACATACAATGTGCAAAAAACTTAAATAATGGCTTATTTACTTGACTAGCAGATAGAATTACAACACCCAGCATTATTTACAGTCAATATATTGTTTCCAAACTAGAGAGAAAAAAAAAACTATATATATATATATATATATATATATAAATTTATATAGTAAATTTGGCAAATAATTACAGCAAGTAAAAAAAAAAAAAAAAAAACAGTATTGTCTTGACTGGCCTTTCACATGCAGTAAACATACATTTCAAGCAGAGCTCTCTGCATGCTGCGTCAATCATGCAACACTTGACTGTGACTTGAAGTAGAAAGAGACAATGGGGAAAGTACCAAAATGCCACAGACCACATTCATTTAACATGCAAAGCCCAAGTTCAAAACTATCCAGCACAGCAGTTTATATGGTAAATCACGAAAACTCTGAACCACGTCTGTGGCTTGTTGTTTTCTATATGCACAATGCAAACACCACCGCTTGTAAACAAATGCATGCATCAGCCGACACTCAGTCAAATGCCTTTTATTTGGCTTGGACAGAGTTGCTTTCAGGATACTGGTATAAATCCCAGATCCTAGAGCGAAGCTCGCTGTATGGTGACAGATTTATTCAAATATTAACTCACAAGCTGGCAAACAGTCTCTAGGAGTGAGTTTACACAGTCTCTAGATGAAGGCAAATAACGGGGTTTTCACACCAGTGTCACTATAGAATTAGCATTTACTGGAAAGAAATGCCCACGTTTATGGTCTCTTGTATTGAATTTGAATATAATACTTTCACAATGATTTCTTCTGCATAAGAGTTAAGTCTGAAATGTTTTGAGTAAACTACTATGCAAAAGTGGAACAATTTTTGGAAGTTCATGATGGTAGTTTTTTTTTGAAGCAATAACTCTATACATTTAATTGTCTCATATAAATGTTCTCCGTGGCATTTCTCACGATAACTAAAACAGGTTTCTAAGGATGCAAACTGAGCCACCCAAATTTTCCTCCTTTAGAAACCCATCTGGCCCCAAACCAAAACCAATAAATCTGAGCTTTAAGAAAAGATTAAACAATATAGTTGCTGTGAGCACCAATAGATAAAGGAAAGCAAGCTTTCTTATATTGAATTAGAGCCTTGAGAAAGCAAATGCAGTCCACAGAGAGAAACTGAGACAGGGCCCACTTAATAACGGGAAAGGAAGTACTTTCAGTGCATGTCAACAAGCAGCGGAAGAGAACTCCTAATGGGTCCAGAACTGCCCTGTGCATGAGGCAAAACAGGTTTTGTTGGGGGATGGCATGCAAACACTTGCAGGCATCTTTCGAGCTAGTGAGGGCAATGGCATGAACTCCTTAGCAAGTACGGGAAATGGTACTCGCAGGGCATGCAGACCTTCTCCAAAACCTTTCCACTAGATGGGTTCCGTATGGTCTGTAGACAGTAGTGGCATTGTTATAGCAACCTCATTGCATTTTTGTGTTTAGAGCATTGTGTCGTCCCAAAATAAACGGGTAAAAACGTTAACATGCCATGGCACCAGACGGGTTGCACGTTTGTTGGTGCCGGTCTGTGGTTTGACTTAAGGACCAGGACCTGTTATTGTGTTTATGGTTAGTGTAAAGGGTTCGGCTCAGGCACTAGTACCAGAAAAACAGGAAGAGAGTGAGGTATTACTAGAATCTACTACCTAAAAACTAATTTTCATTATCTGCTATTAAAGATTTTATGAGTGTTCTGATACTTAAAAATGACAAGACTGAAAAGATAAATGGGACAATATATGTTCAAATATTATTAAATGTGCCCTAAAGGCATAGAATATTGGTAACCAAATAGTCTACGGTAGCCATTGACTTCCATAGGATGGAAAAAATAAATACAAAATACTATGGAAGTCAATGGCTACTGTCAACTTATGGTTATATTCTTCAACATATGTTCTTTTGTGCTGAACAGAAGAAAGAAACTCATACAGATTTGGAACAAGTGGAGGGTGAGTGAATGATGACAGAATTAACATTTTTGGGTAAACTATGCCTTTAAGGCTTATTTTCTGAAAATGCATTAAAAAAGTGTCTAAATTGGGTCTGCATTTCTTTATTTTTTGTGACGAATTCAGCTGTCTTGTCAAATGCATTGACACAGGGGTCCACTCTTTACAATCGTTCAGCTAGATGCATCATCTCTAAACATCTATAAAGTATTTTTTGGAAAAGCTGAAATTTGATATGCCTGGGAACCCCATTGTGGCCAGTTTTTTTCTTATTTGATTTTGATGGATGTCTTTACCAAAAACACATGTGGGAACAAATTCACTTTGCTTTGTCATTGATCTTGTCTCACGTGTTTATTTTTTGGGGGGATTTATCCTATTCTTGCCAATAGGATTGCTATGTTGACTAATGATGCCCAATTTACTTGCTGCAGAAGTTGAAACTTTGACTGAATACCATAATGGCTCAGTTGGTCTGGCTTGCATAACATATTTAGATAATAAATAATTTTGTAGAACACTAAAAGAAGACTTGAAGAATGTTCATGATGCTTTTACATTTATAGAACATGATATTTTTGTCCTGGTTGGTTGCCAGGGCGTTGTTAGGTGGTTTCAAGAGTGTTCTTTTAGGGCATTGGTTCTGTTTTAAAACTGGTTGCTATGCAGTTACTATGGTTTTCAGGGGTGGTTGACAAAGCATTGCAATGTGGTTGACAAGATGTTCCAGGCACTGCTAGGCAGTTTCTAGGGTGTAGTGAATGTTTTAAGTGTGTAACTGTGTGGTTGGCATATTTTATTTTTATTTATTTATTTATTTTTATTTTTTGCTGGTTGTCAGTGCACTGCTATGTTATTGACATGGTATTTTTAGTGCTTGCTAGACCATTTCTAGGAGGTTGCTAGGGTGTTGTAGGTAGTTGCTATGGTTTTACAAGTGTTGTATAAGGGCATTGCTAATGTTCAGAAAGTTTTTAATGTGTTGCTAGTTGCTAGGGTGTTCAGGAGTGGTTTACATCGCATTGCCAGGGTGTTTTGATTATATTTTATTTGAAAACTATTTGAGTAATGTTCACACTTCTATTTTTCCCCATAAAAAAATCTCCAAAAATTGGAACTGGGAGTCCATGGGCAAAAATGGCAGCAACTAGGCACATTTTTTGGGTGCATAATCTTCTCATCTTTCCCAGCATTGATACTAATATCATTAGTGGCAGTGAATTTCTGGCTCTGTGGCTTAATGTACTGAAGTAGAGAAATAATTGTTGTAGTTAAGCACATGACATGTTATTTTTCCGTCGGCTCTTGAGCACATGTTCTCTGTATTGCTTTCGGTTAGGGGCATGCTAACGCTAGACTGGGGCGTTTAGCTGCCTTACATCCACTGTGCTTGAACTTGAGCTGTTTTTGTGTGCAGGAGTCACTGGGTTCACAGGGATGGAAACAGTGTATGCCCTCAGGATTGTATGTCATGAAATATGGTCCAAATTTGGGAACTCAAAATGCATTCTCATGGAGTTTGTGTTGGTTATTTGGCATTTAGCAGATGCTCTTTATCCAGCATGCAGCGCAGTAATCAGAGAGACAGTCCCCCGGGGCTCAGTGACTTGTTCAGGAGCACAATGGTGACAGACAACCTTTGTGTTATCAGCTCATATCCTTCATTTCTAGACTTCTTTCCAAGTTAAAATCAACTAAACTGTGACTAGATACCAATTTGAATTATTGTTTCTATTTTATAAATAAAAAGTATTAACATTTGTTGAGTTTTTGGTGATTGCCTGTGTCGAACTTGCCAGCACTAAGTTTTTGTGGGTGGTTGCTAGTGTACTGTAGGTAGGTGCTAAGTTGTAGTCAATGTTTTAGCACATTGTTATGTGGTTGCTAAGATATTCTCACTGTGTTTAAAGGGATACTCCACCCCAAAATGAAAATTTATTCATTAATCACTTACCCCCATGTCGTTCCAAACCCGTAAAAGCTCTGTTCATCTTCAGAACACAATATAAGATATTTTGGAAGAAAACCAGGCGGCTTTTGGCTGTCCCATAGACTGCCAAATAAGTTACACTGTCAAGGTCCAGAAAAGTATGAAAAGCATCGTCAGAATAATCCATCAGCCATCAGTGATTCAGCCCTTACGTTATGAAGCAAATTATTTTTTTACGTTTTTCTGTGTCTGCCGCGCCACAAGGATGCGCTGTTTTCTTTCAGATCACAGCATAAATACATGTAGAAAACATATCCTTATGGCGTGGCTGACAAAGAAGAGCTTAAGCTATAGCTCATATTCTCCAAAATGGCGCTACGCTGATGTGGAGAGACTTTTGAACTTTTGAAGCAAAATTCTTTTTACATCTGATTTATTAGCTCATGCCGAGTCAAACTCATACCAAAATTTTAATTTCTGTGAGTCAAGATTTTTTTGCAATTTTGTATTATTTGAAAAACCTACTTTTTTGAACTCATCCTAGACATTTTGCTTGTTTCTTTTTTTTTTTTTTTTTTTTTTTAAGTTATATTCATGGGCTTTTTAATTCCTTTAATGTGATAGTACAGTAGAGGGGTGACAGGAAAGCATTGGGCGGAGAGAGGGGAACAGGATTGACAAAGGACCATGAGACGGGAATTGAACTCAGGTCGCCACAAGCGCATTTGCGCTATACAGTATGTTGGCGCAGTAACCACGAGGCTATCAGCGCCAACCGATTTGTCTGATTTTCACCAAAATTGGCTCAGATCATCACTAGAGCATGTTGCCAAAAAGTTATGGAATTCAAGTCGATCAGTCAAAATGTTCTCGAATAATGCACAAACAAATTTGACGAAGAGACCATAAACATGGACGTGAGGCTATATCTTTACACTTTAATATATGCTTTACTGTATTGAGGCCAAACTTGGTGTGTGATATAATTACCATGACATGAGGGTAACTGCGCAGTTTTGGCACAGTGCCACCTAGTGGTCATGAGATATGAAAAATGGCTATTTTTGCTTATAATTTGTAAATGAATTAACCAAAATCAGTTAGTATCTTAAAATTTGATATTTGATATTTACATATTGAGTCGAACCATATCCAACTTTCCCATGTCAGCCATTTTTTAAGCGGCGATGTTGTGGTGGTGATACTGTTTCGTGTATCGTTACGAAACTTGGTATGTGTCTTAGACTCTATGCCACTAAGGTACTCAAAAGGTTTTGGGGCATTGCCACTTTGTGATTAAAAATGTAATTAAATAAAAAAAAAAAAATGCTAATAGCTTTCGATTAATTTTGCCTGGTCTTGACTGGTCTTGATAGATTCCTTGGGTCATGCCAAGAACATCAATACCAATTAATCCATAATCGACCAAACTTCCTGTTAGCCATTTTGATTTTCTTTTTAAAACCTACTTTTTCAAATTCCTCCTAGACCGATTTTCACCAAATTTGACTTTTCAGACCATGCCAGCAACAAATTATTGATTTTGTGTCAATAGACAAAATTAATCACCTTAAAATGGATTCATTTACTAATTGCTGCAGTTGTTCTGGCGCTTGCTGCCTTGCTTGCTTCTGTTGTGTTTGGCCCACAATTGCTGCTTGCAGATAGAATGCTACTCACTTTTTTTGTTAAACTTGTTTTAAAAGGGTGAAAAATTGCTTAAGAAATCACACCTAAAATAACAGGAGGGGATTCTGTGAGCTGTGAGGTGGACATTTCAACAAATAATTACATTAACTGCAGTGTAAGGTAGAATTACAAATTGGTTGCCAACTGAAGCTATCAAATTTACTGTTCTTTTGCTGACTTATTGATACATTTTAAGTCCCAGTATAGTCTAGTGTTGCAGTATTATATCATAGCCTCCTGGGTTCAGGAATGCAAACATTAGACAGATCTTTATTACTGACCTTGAGTAATAAATTTATCATGGCATTCAAAACCTGAGTCATGGTTATATACGGGTCCCACGTTTATCAGTTTCACTGTGCTCGTTTCATCCAAGAGTCTGCATAAAGTTACAGTTTGAAATAAACCTCTTTTTATTTGTCCCATAAATGTAAGAAACAAAGTCTTGAAATATTTTATGACTAGCATGGCTATGTGTACACTATAGTTAAAACCAATATATTTTTTTGTTCTTGCATTGTCTTCTGATGACCTGGATATATTTAAAGACCCTATAAATTCAGAATGTTAGATTTATTTATTATTTTTAGATTTATTTCTTTATTTATGTTGTCTCATAGCCTGTGCTTTGAAGATGTATAAAGTCTACTGCTAAATTCATTCTAACCAAAATATACATTTTCCCGTAGAACAGGGGTGTCAAATTCAATTCTTGGAGGGTCGGAGCCCTGCAGATTTTAGATTCAACCCTAATTAAACACACCTGATCCAAGTAATCAAGTCCGTCAGGCTTATTTGAAAACTACATGGTATGTGTGCTGGAGCAGGGTTGGAACAAAACTCTGCAGGGCTCCGGCCCTCCAGGAACTGAGTATGACACCCCTGCTGTACAATAAAGGAGAGAAAGAAAGAAAGATAGATAATAAATAAATAATGGTTTTTATCCAATTAAATGCAATGTGGAATGAAACTTTTGTATGCAAAAACTGTCTTATTTAAATTGTAAAATTGTCTTAATAATATTTTTAGTCATAAAACTACTTGCTAAGTGTATTAAAAACAAAACACTGACTGCAATGTTTATTTTATTTTATTATCTATGTTTTGGTATGTTTTATTATTTTTTGTTTTGGCTGCCTATGTAATTGGTAGTATCTCAGTGTTTAATTTTTAAGGACATTTTACCTTTTGTGTGGGGGTAACAACGAAGAAAATTTGAAAATAACAATAAAAATATAATATAAAAACACACAATATAAATAAATATACAAAAAAACAAATATATAAAAAAGTGTAAAAATAAATATAAAATTACAAAAACAAACACACACAGAATATAGTAATTAATTCATTCAAAATAAATACATTTAATAAAACTACAAAAAAAAAATCAACAAAAAAATAACTAACAATATAAGAATACAATTTTTTTTTTAATTTTATATAATATATTTTTTAAAAATATATATTATATTATTTTGTATTAAATATATTTTTAAAAATTTAGAGATTATATCTCATCTTATTCTATTTTATAATTATACATGCATATATAACATTTTCGAATTTATAAATTGATCAATGCATTGCTTTTAAAATCTTGTCATGTAAATGTTAAAGTGACTTTAATTTTATATCTTACTATCACAAAATAAATTTAGCTGAAATAGGCATTTAGCTTGCGAGTGGAAATTTCCTAAGTATTACGACTTGTTTTTTTCCATCTTATCTGTAGCACTGACTCACCCCTTTTATACAGAAAAAAAAAAGATTGCCCAATTCAGACATGTAACACAGCATGAGCTATTTCATTATATAATGCAGCTGCATGAGATGAATCAGATAACCTGTTCAACATAATACCTATCACAATAGCTTGTGCCAAAGCAATAAAAGGCAGTTACACATTTGCTATACAAAACCTTTGGTTTACATTCATTTCATGTGCAATACTGTGACATCTAAAGGAATAAACTGCATGAATAAACAGCTAACCATGAAAATCTGAGGAGGGGGTGAACTGAAGTCAGAATCCTGAACATCAGCTAATAGCTTGGAGGGAAAGCGCTGAGTCAGAGACATATGCAATAAATATATTCTGACTGCACAGTGGACATGGGTTAATTTGCCAGTGTGGAGTTTAAAGGGATAGTTCACACCAAAATGAAATCTGGTTTAGAATATAACAATGCAGATTTGAACTTGCTTTTCCCACATGAGCACCATGGCTTGATGTACCATATGCGCCAACTAGGCTCAAACTGTTTGAAAATGTTGAGTTTTGTAAGAATGGACTTGTATCAGGACCTGCATGTGATCAGATTTACAAGATATCCACTATTTAGTTTCTGATAAGCCCTCATCTGACTTGATCATGGGATTGTTGTTATGAAAATGTTTCCAAAATAACAGCTTTCCAAGAGGCAAAACCTAAAGACGTTTTGCCCTGCACAGATTTACTCGTGATATCCTGCTGGTGTTTGAAGTGAAGTTTGATTTTATTTTTATTTAACTCTGAAGAAGCTCCATGGCATATTTCTGTCATTGAACTTTTGTGCAAACCATCTGTTATCAATGATTACATCTCCGTTTTTAGAAAGTACTTTTGATATCTGTTGCTGAGATACAGCAGATTTCTGTCGGCCTGTAAATGAATTCACATCCTGTTTGGCAGGACTAGAATGACCAATCGTCAACATGGACGTTTTCCAATTCGATTCTTCTACCACAGAAACTTTTTATGTGTTTGTATTTTGTTCATTTGTGCAGGTCTGTACCTGCTCTACACCTTTAGGGACCACCATATACAACTCCCCTCCCATAAATAGAAATCAACAAATTTATTATTATTTTTTTTTTTCAGTGGCTGTTTTTTAAACTATTACCTTGATCTTCAAAATGTAGTTATAGTTATGCAATGTGTCAAATATTTATCATTACTAAGCCTATTTCAACCCTGTCACAGTATATTTGGTATTTATTGACCGTTACATTCAACCCTGTTGAATTACTGTGTTTACGATAAATGTCTAATAGCAAATTTCATCACACCACACCATATCATTTGCTGTTTTTTCTTGCTATTCTTAAAGAACAATATCGTCTTCTGTAAAATCTAATGTTAGAACTGATATTTTTAAAGAGCGCGTCACTGCACAACAGGGTTGAACAAAGTACAAAAACAAGCTTTTTTTAAAGAATTTTCTTAAGAAATGTATATAGCGTTATAGAAAAACTGTTTACAGATTAAAATAATATTTAAATGTTAAATATGCAAAGCAAAATGTAGATAATTCTATAATTTTTTTACTACTATTTTACTACTACTTTATTACTATTATTAATTATTTTTATTACAGCCTTAACAATGGTTAGTCTATAAAATGTGATAAAATTCAGTATTATTAAGGTAGTAATTTCCAGAGAACTGACCCATTTTTATTTATTTATTTGAAAATAATGTAAATTGTAATGTGCTTTTGAATGTCTTTCCCCTATAACAGAGATGAACTGTGTAAAGTGTCATACATTACTTGTATGAACCTTGTAGTCAAAAAATGTCTGATGTCAGAACTGTTATTTTAAAGAGTGTGTCAAGGCACAACAGGGTTGAACAAACTTAAAAAAAAAAAAAAAAAAATAAATATGCATATAGCATTATAGAAAAACCGCACACAGAATTAAATAATATATAAAAGTTTAATATTTAATGCAAAATGTAGATAATTATATTTTTGTTCTCTTTAATTTTTAGCTCATATTACATTAAAATAATGATGATGATAATAATAATTCACCTATTGTGAAGCTATTGAAATATTAAACCTATTTATATAAACTTCACACACTGTTGATTTAATTTCAAACCCTAGAGGACTAGAGGTACAAAACCTGGTATTGCTATTTAAATAATCCTTAAACCTCCCTTTGCTTTGTAGACTATACACAGATCCAGTCCTCTTTATTCTCTGAAAAGTGAAAAATGGTCTGAATGCAGTGGAATGAATCTCAAGCAGCTGCTGTGGATGTTGAGGTTTTGGTTACATTGTGGGATGATATTTCTTTTGTAAACGTTGCAATCATCCATGGAAGACAAGATGTTTTGTGGGTTGTTTTTTTACAGTTTGTGGCATTAAATCTAAAGTGTTTGTCTCTTGCGCTGGCTATTTAGATGAAGATATGTGTCTGTAACAACAAGTTTACAATGGACAAACTTACACCAGAGCCTCAGTAGATGTTCTCAGAAATAAAGGAACCACCTGAGGCTTTAAGTGGTTCCCAAACCTGTTCCTGGATACCCCCCAAGCAGAACATGTTTTAAGTGTTTATTTATCTGATACGCGTATTTAGGGTCTCAAGGTACTAATGAGCAGATGACTTGAATGAAGTGTATTTGATTAGTGATACATCCAAAATGTGCTGTTGGAAGGCCTCCAGGAACATGGGAGAAAACCACCGCTATAGATAAAGTTGTAAAACACAAGAGCATAGAATAAATTCATTATTTTTGGATTACCAAATCACATGTTATACCAAATGAGTATGTGTTTATTAGCATAATCAAGTACAGTATTAAAAAAAAAAAAAACATAATAATAGAAAAGGCAAAAATTATAGGCGAAAAAAGAAAAAAAAACATTATGAAGAAATAAATGATAAAATAAATATATTAATGCTTCTATGTTAATGTGGCCCTTCAAAGATGCAACATGGTTCGGTACTTTGATTACATAATGCAATACTATATTTTTGCCCTCTAGTTGTCTCCATTGACGACATCTTCTGTTGTTACTTCTGTTGTGGTTTCATTCAAAACATTAAGTTCATATGAAACTGATATGTATTATAAAAGTATATTTTAATTCTGCACTCTTGCAGTAAGGTACGCTGCCAGATGAGAAGTCGCTAGCCATGTCTCTGTCTCTCCACCAAGCTCTGCTGTTGAGCAAGTGGCCCAAGGTAATACCAGGCCTGCAAAGGCTGAAGATGCTGTTCTTCTTTGCTGAACATGGAGATTTAGACTGAAGCTAAAGTGTGTAATTATAGATGCAAAAATGACTATATTTAAGTTATATATGTTTTTATCTGCACTTGTTCAGAGAAACACAACTCATGCTATTGGTTGAGCCAGTGTTTCATTATATTATGCAATTCTGATTGTTTTGGTAGTGGTACAAAATTATACACTTAATTTTTAAATTTTAAATCTAATTTACTATTCCAGGCAACTAATAGCATTGCTTAGTCGTTGATTTGAGACTTACTTTAGACTGTTCTTTACACCGAAAAGGTTGTTGTGGTTGTTTTAATAGTTTACATTAGACACTAATTTAAGACTAGACTAGCTTTACACTCATAAATATAAGTGTTGTGGTTGGTTTTACATTTAACTTTAACATTATCTTGAGACTAAACTAACTTCAGAGTAGCATAACTTTACATTGAGAAAAAAAAAGTTGTTGTGGTTGATTTTTACTAGTTTACATTAGATGTTAGTTTGAGACTAGACTAACTTTAGACAAACTTAAAATTTCACTTATGAAAAGATCGGATCTAATTGGATCTAATCTAATTTCAGCATTATCTTGAGACTAGACTATACACTGAAGAAGAGAGTTGAAGTTGATTTTATGGATTACAATATATGCTACGTTGAGACTAGATTTAGCCTAACTTTAGACTAGATTAACATGTAACTCAGAGAATTCTGACTGATTTAAAAAGTTGAATTTCTACATTAGCTTGAGACTAGACAAACTTTAGATTAAACTAGCTAAACTATTCATTCATAAAGATATTTTTTGTGGTTGATTTTAAGTTCACCTTCGACATAGTTATCTCAAGACTAGACTAATTTAAGAGTAGTGTAATTTTACATTAAAAAAGAGAATTGTGGTTGATTTTACTAGTTCATATTAGATGGTACTATGAAACTAGACTAACTATAGACTAGCTTAACATTTCACTCCTTAGGGGAGCTGTTGTGGTTGATTAAAAATATATTTAAACATTACCTTGAGACTGGACTAACATTAGACTACACTATCTTTAGATTAGCTTAACTTTTAACTCATGAAGAGATCATTGTATTTGAATAAAGAAATACTTTTAAACATTATCTTGAGACTAGACTAACATTAAACTACACTATCTTTAGATTAGCTTAACTTTTCACTCATGAAGAGAACATTGTATTTGAATAAAGAAATACTTTTAAACATTATCTTGAGACTAGACTAAGTCTATAAATTCACAGTACTCTCAGTTCTCATTCCAAATAGACACATACTGGGGTTACGTAAATATCAGCACACATTCCCTTATTGTTATGAATCAAGAATAAATTGAACAAGCACAGATGTGAACTTGTGTCCATGATTTAACATGCTCCGGTTTGTTTTGACACCCACTACAAATGGGCTTAGCATTTTTGCTCTGTTTGTTTGGCAACAGGCATGCTAAGGGTAAATCTCCACAGCTGATAAGGCACCTTGCACATGTTGACCGTGCCTCTGCCGGGTGTCGGCGGAGCGACCTTGTCTTAATGAGGAGATCCTCTCAGGGAGATTACAGGACACTAGACATGATTCACCACTCCTGTCACCACCAATACTCTAATTCACCTTTACAACGGGCTTACTGATAGTCACAAGCATAGTGTGAGCATGTTTCTGTGAGAAGAATGGAATGCAAGCTTAAATAAATCATGTGAACCAACAAACATCAATGCAAAAGTAATTACATTTACAGAAATTATGACTGCAAACTATCAATTTTATTTACAGCTATATACTGTTCCACACTTTTCTCATACTAGCATGTGTTCCTGCTAGTAATAGAAATTATAATGTAAGATTTTCAGCTGTAAAATATGTTTTATTTAAATCTGTTGATGACCTAATAGTGTGTGCAGCCTTTGACCACCTCCTCCCTATATTGGCCCACTGACACATAAATGTCAGCTTAGCAGATATGATCCATGAAGACTCTTTGAACCTTATGAATGACAGGCTGAGACGCTAAGGTGGAGGCAGGGTGAGGGTGAAGGCTCTGGCCTGCTAACACAAAGGTTGCAGGTCCAATTCCAAGGTAGATAGCAATCCTGCCTTCATCTATGTGTGCTTGAGGAAGGTTACCCGAAACCAGGTTGCTCTAGGAAGGCTGTTTCTGTTTGTACTGTTCCTAATGGTCAGCATAGAAGACAACAAGCTTTATTCTTGTACATTTTTTTCATTTGTATGACATTCAGGCATCTTACCCTTAATAAGAAGTCTGCTTGATTGTATTAAATTTGCACTTGTAGTGTACTTCAAATCCTAAAAGATTACAAAAATAAACCTGCACTTGCACTCTAAAGTTCAGATTTAGATAATATATTTAATATAAATTTAAAATATAATACATAAACTATAATACAGAGAGAGAGAGAGAGAGAGAGAGAGAGAGAGAGAGAGAGAGAGAGAGAGAGAGAGAATGATATTGGAAAGAAAAGAGACCTGCAGGCCTTCATGACTGTTTGTGAAGGTCAATGTACCTAATAAATCTTTATAGTGATGGCAAAATTAGTTCAGGACAGATTACACAGTGTCACATGGTGCAACCCTCTAAATAATTAATTAATAATTTATGATATTTGTAAAAAAAAATTGAGAGAAAGAAACAATAGTAAAAACATTTTACCTTAAAAAAATATATATTTAAAAACATTTCGAAATTAATTAAAATGTTATATTCACCTTTTCAGGGTGTAAAGAAAATGTGCTATCACTTTTATTTAATGGTTACACCAAATGGCATTTTTAATTAAAGTTAACTGAAGTTTTCATGAAAGCGTTATAAATATTTTTCAAAACCATAACATGAAACTGTTTTAACTGTTTACCTTGCTCTTATTACTTCATTGATCACCTTTAATCCCCATTGACTTTCATTATGTGGAAAAGAGCAGCATAAACATTCTGCTAAACATCTCATTTTGTGCTCCACAGAAAAAAGTGAGTCATGTGGATTTGGAACAGCTTGAGAGTTAATGTGGACTTTTTTTTTATCTTTTTAATCAAATTCAAAACAGTGTTTACACATTTACTGAAACCAGTGATGATAGTATTAGCGTTAACGGTGCTTAAACAATTCATGCCCTGGTTTCAAGGCCTTTGCATCCAACACCCAGTTCTGGAATCTGAAACTAACATTCCTTCCTGTTTTGGCCGCAGTCACTGCCTAAACTCTTTTCTTTCTATTAGCAGCTTTGACTTTAGGCCCAGCGCTCGCCTGCTCTTGCACAATACAAAACCAAAACGCTGCCTGCCAAAACCAATAGCTTGCCTCCCGCTGATGAGACAATTAGTGCGTCTCTCGCTGCAGACTCCACAAAGGTTTTTCTAGGAAACCTGAAGGAGATATTCAAGAGCTCTCATGTTGAAATGCGCCGGGCTCTTTCACTTTTATTATTAATGGCATGGCAAGTCCATCACTTTGAATTACAAGGAAAAATAGTAAAATATATGGTGCCTGGAATTATAACCATTATTATTTTTATTAAATTTTTTTACTTTGCTTCAATAACAACCATGTCTTTCTGTTCTGTATAAAGCGGAGGAGACGGATCAAATGACCCATCCAAACCTCTGGGGTGTGATGAGGGTTTTCTTCATTTCCCAGGATTCAGAGCGTTCCAGCCTGTTTGAAGTGCTCATACCGAAACTGTTCCCTTTAATAAGTCCGAGGAGAACCTGGGACAAAAAGTATCCTATTAACCGCAACCTTGCACACATTCAGAGAAACGGTGGTAAACTGTTGCAGTCATTATGTCCGAGAGACTGAACGAGAACAATTAAAACACCATCAAAGAGCCTTAATGAAGAGCAGGATAATATTAAAGTAATATTAAAACAAATATTTAAATAATAATAATATATATTTATTTATAACTATTCTTTTTTTTTTTGTTCCTTAAATGTTTTTAAAAATGTTCCTTATATGTATATATATATATAATGGTTTTAATAATACATGTAGCTAGTAAGTCCCCAACACTGGA
The DNA here is from genome assembly GCF_018340385.1 of Cyprinus carpio. NCBI lineage: Eukaryota > Metazoa > Chordata > Actinopteri > Cypriniformes > Cyprinidae > Cyprinus > Cyprinus carpio. The sequence continues at coordinate 16,591,019 of NC_056593.1, read as the reverse complement.
GTGAAGTATAACATTTTCAGTGCAACAACATGAAACCACAATCAAATAACTTTGTTCTGTGTCAAGGTTTCTGTTAATATCCTGTGTAATATCAGCATGGCTTTGCAGGCAGCATGAGTTTGTTTTGACGGGTCTCAGCTGGCATTTGAAGCCGATCTCTCTCCCTTGTGCTCTACGCTTGGCATGCAACAGCCATTTTTTTCTGACAGCTCTTCATTGTTATTGTCTCTTCATTTCTATTTCAGGCAGAGTTTTTAGAGAAAATGTAGAGGTTTCAGCTAGTAGAGACTGGGAGACTGATTTCTGAACTGAAATGGAAACTTGAAGTGGATCCAGAGGGGAGATATAGTGACTCTCAGCAGCTGATAAGAAACAACAATATGAGGGTGGGCAGCCTTTCAGAATCCTCATCTATTTCCAGCCTTAATCTGTTGAAGCAGCATTATCCTCAGAGGAACAGCAAAGACTCCACTGAAGTATAAAACACAGAGAATCTGTCGTGTGTCTCCTCAGGCTGAAGACTAACAGATGCATGTGTTTCGTGAAGTGATTTCAGAAGGAGTGTGCTGGTAAAGAGCCTGTGATTATAACAATGTGCAGATAATGACTTTCTAAATGTGTCTTGGCCTGTGAGTGCGAATGATTATGTAAGAGCGCTGAATTCAAGCACGTGCCATTCATTAGGGCCAAATAAATATCATAGAAAAAAAAGGTTTGTAGCTCACAATTAACCATGAAATTATTGTTTGTGGCTTTGTTTTAATCATTTTATAATTATTTTTATTTACTTAATTACATTTATTGAGGTGGTACGAATGTCCCTCATTAAATATATTATTACAATACAAATTTTTATTATGTTATTAGTTTTAATAATACTATTTATAATTTAATAGAGTTTATTTATAATTGAATAAATAACGATTCATTGTTTAATTGTTAATTTAAAAAAGAAGTAGAAATATTAAGGTAGGACAAATGTTCTTGATGAAATTATTATTATTATTACAATTTAATAATATTCATAATTTAATATCATTTGTTTTTAATTGAATAAATTATTTATTAAATATGTGTACTTGTAAAATAACATTTATTAAAATGTATTAAGAACATTTTTTTAAAGAAAATCTGTATTATTATTATTATTATGGTTGTTAAATTATTAATATTTTAATTTAATAAATTTTATACATCAGTAACTGTGGAAACTAAGGCACAATAAAGTCTAAACTGAAAGGGTATCTAAAAATTGGTTTAAATATTTTTACATTTTAAATTAATGTTAAGATAATAATATCATATGGTAATAATTTAATAGGAAACTTGTTGTTGTTGTTGTTGTTAATTATTAACATTTATAAATAAAACATTTGGACAGTAAAGGATAGTTCTTTATGAATTTACACACACACACACACACACACACGTTTAATTAAAATGATGGGTATTTCAGTATTTAAAATGTTTTAAGTTTTTAAATACTTAAAATGTTGCTTTGTGTATGTGTGTTTGTGATACATTATATATACATACAGTACACACACACACACACACACACACACACACACACACACAATACAAATCCTTTTAGCATAATGTATATCTGTGTCTGTGTAGTATGTTGGTAGTGTGAACCTTCTTAAAACCAGTAAAGAGATTTTCCACGTGTCTTGTAATGTCCAAATCATGCAGCGCATCACAGATCCTTTCTGAAGTGACTCATTTGGGATTTTTCCTAATACTTTCTTTAAGTTCCCTTCGTGTTGGCCAGCAGAGATTACTCCCCTACTTCACTACAGAGACCAGCAGCAGGTAACACTAGCTGTCACACAGTCTTAGCTTATAAGTGTCCCGTGGCACGACCGGAGGTCACGCTCTCCGTCCAGACATACGTGACCAGCGTGAGCTCACAGGGGCTTGTGAAACGTCACACAATTGAGGACTGCGAGCTTTACACAGCCGATAAGAACACACTTAAATAAGGGCCCTTATCTGAGGGAAGTGCACACAAAATAGGTCACATGATAGCGGGGATATAAAAATGGAAATGTTTTCACTGATTCTGCTTTTGCTAATAAAGCAAATGACCAATTTTTGTGCTTGTGGTTTAAAAAAAGTCCAAAACTCAAAGTATATTGTGGCCTAAACTTCAAGTTGTCCATTGGTTTGGCTCAAATCAAACAACAGAAGCGGTCAATAAGAAAAATGACTGTGTCAGAACATTACAGACGCTACTTAATAACATTTATCAGTGCAGATTACAGATGTGGGTTAGTGGTGCTTCGACTTGAATGTGTAATGTTGAGGTAACTGTGGGATGTTTTCTGAAAGCAAACAAGCCATTTTTGACTGACTGCTGATTGGCAGTCATTATTTTCCCACCCTCATGTTGTTACAAACCTGTATGACCTTCGAGGAACGCAAAGAGAAAAACATTTCAAGAAGGTCAAATTATTAGATATCATCACTGTGATGGCATTTCCTGTTTTTTATTGTTTATTATTTATTTATTTATTTTTGCATGTTTCTGAATGTCGGTTGCACCACATGACATTGATTTGGCCCACAAAAATCTTTGAAAAATTAATAAGTGCATCAATTTTGTTTAACACTTAATATTGATTGATTATGTATGGATGTTGTTTGTTTGTACCACATGACTGATTTGGCCCACAAAAATTTTCAGAAGGAAACCTGATGCATTAAGAGTAAATCATTCAATCAATCAATAAATAAGCAAATTACTTTGGTTACTTTAGGGGAGTTTTTGGCTTCAGATGATGCAGAAGAAATTAAAAGAGACATACATAAAATAAGAATTGTATTAAAGAGACGCAAGGAAACCTTCACTTGACAGAAATGTAAGAAGGCCTACAAAAACAGGCCTCCAGATCCCATTCTACAGAGCAGAGAAGAACAAGAGCATGTTTTATTTCTCAAATACTCTCCCACAGAGAAGAGAAGCTGCGCCAAGTCTAATAATTTCATTTTATGGTAGGCATGCATGCAAAGTTTAATTTCACGCTGACGAGAAATAAAGGCACAAATAGGCCTATTATGTTCCCTTGCATTTACTGGCCCTAAAATATGGCCTGTCCACAAGGTAGTTTTACCAAGAAGAACATTTAAATTTAGCATCAAAGAAAAAACAAACAACCTGGAAATTCCATTCAGCTATCAACAGATTCTGAATGTGAGGCCGCTGGCCAAGCGACGGAGCCAGTATCTGTCAGCAGAAGTTTTAGTCTTCTCCAGTTCATACGCTCCGTCCACAATAATGCCTGGAATGTATTGTGCGAAAACCACTAGCGGTGCTGTTCCAAAAAACAACTATTTGATTGAACAAATGTTGACTCTAGGCAGCAGTCCGTCTAGGATAATGGACGCTCCAAGAGGAATTGATGCAAATCCTTCAGTTTTTGTATGAAAGATCAGGCCCTTACATGAAAGACATGCCTGCAATTAGCAGCAAATGAAAACAGGATTATAAAAACGCTACTGTCGAAATAACTCTTTTAAACACGCTCTTCAGATCTATAAAGATCTGGACTAAAAATAACGCACTAAAAATAACAAACTGAGTCTTACGAGCGATGTAAACCGAACTCATTAAAATGTCACACACAAACTTGCAGTTGTCGCTGTGAGAAGCATTTATATTTACATGTTTGACAGATGTTGTTATCTAAAGTGATTTTATTTCTGTGCAAAGAAATTCTCAAACGTGCTGCTATCTATTTGGTTTATACAGTTAAACAAGATTAAATTTAACTGTTGAACTAATATCTTTGTTCCAGAACTTTCAAATATGGTCTAAATGTTTTCCACAAAGAGGATTTTTATTGAAGTTATTCAACATAGTCCTGATTTTGTACTAACTATGAACCTTTCTGTCCTTTATTAATTCCGCAGGGGAAATTTACTTATAACAAGCAGCGGGACACTTGTTAAACATTCCAGTGACCTGTTTAGGACTAATTTGAGCAGATAATTGGACAGACGGCTGGGACAAGTGCCCAGTGGCTTGTTTGATTGGGTTCAGAATGTTCCAGAGTGGTTTTTAAAGTCAATTAGTCCTCTGATGAGGCATAAGAGGAATTTCGATTCATTAAACTGATTAGGTTATGTCCTTTAACCAAATTTGTCTTGCATTTATATTGGAGAGTAAAATTCCCCTAGTGGCTGATTAAGGGTATTACAAAAATAAAGTTATGTGTCATTCAGCTCTTATATACAAAATTGGTTGCACATAGAGTGCTGCAAGGATGACATATATTTGTAGGCCACATTTTAGCACTGCTAAACAGGAACTGTGCATGATTTAAAATGAACACAGCCTTGAAGAAAACCAAACAAAAAGCTTGAGATCACAACTTCATTAACTGTGGCATTGAAAATATGTGCTCTTCAAATCATTTTTCAATAGCAGCTCTCACACCATCTAGAAGTACTGTATAAATAAAAAGTATAAACAAACAGAATCAATGAACATTTTAACAATCCAGACCAGCTAAATGAATACATAACTTCAGAGGCCCTACCAAGACACACTACTGCACAATTTGCATTCATTTGCATGGAGAGTTGCTGATTTGCTAGCCACCAGGAAGAGACACCAGGAACAATATCGGACAGCAGAAGCATTAAACACAACCAGCATGTCACAATTTACCCCTTAAATGGAAATGATCAATGTTTTTGTACTTGACCCTGTTTGACCTGCTCAACCTTTTCTCACTGATCATTCAGTATAGAAATCCAATATCATGAGATGCATTGGCAGGCAGATCCCGCAAATGTGTTGAAGCATGTTGAGGCGTGTATCATCTGTTGGAGGTTTGCCCACGAGCTGCAGTGGGTCACTGCATTATGTAACTGGTTATGCAGGGGCACGTGTGCTGCTGTCAGCCTGTTCACCAGTCTTCTGTTAAATTGTGCTTTCTCCTCTCTGGCCTCTATACAACAATTCCGGCTTTTCTTTTACTCTGCTGAATCATAATCCACTGGAGTCTAAAAATACACAAAAAAAAAAAGAAAAAAAAAGGAAATGTTACATGAAAATGAATTTGATAGCGGAGAGGATTAGCACATGATGACGCCCTGTGACAGATTTATTTCTGAAAAAAAAAAAAACTGTGAGCTTCTTTTGACTGAGTATTGGAGCAATGCCACATGCCTTCAATAAAAATGATGAATATACCTTAAAAATAAATGATAGACAGATATAGATGGATGCATAGACAGATAAGACAGATGGATAGAAATATAGAACGATGAAAGGTTAAACAGAAAAATAGACTGATGGATGGACAGATGGAGAGATGGATGGATGGATGGCTAGATGGCTGGATGGATGGATGGACAGATGGATCCAATGACAGAAAGATGGACAGAAGAATGGATGGAAGCAAGGGTAGATGGACAGATGGATGTATGGACACCCTGATGGATGGATGAATGGATGAACTGATGGATATAGAGGTATGGACGGACAGACGGACAGATGGATGGATGGATGGATGGATGGATGGATGGACACACTGATGGATGAACTGATGGATATAGATGGACAGACAGATGGATGGATGGATGGATGGATGGGCAGACTGATGGATGGATGGATGGACTGATGGATGTATGGATGGATGGATGAATGGCTAGGCTGATGGACTAACTGATGGATGGATGGAAGGATGGTTGGAGAGACAGATGGACAGAAGGATGGATGGACGGACAGACACACACAGACTGATAGATGGACTGATAGACAGATAGTCAGACGGACGGATGGATGGACTGATGGATGCATAGATAGATGGACGGACAGATGGATGGATGGACGGATGGTTGGAGAAACAGATGGACAGAAGAATGGATGGATGGATGTATAGATAGATGGACGGATGAAAGTATAGATGGATGGATGGATGGACTGACAGACTGGCTGATGAATAGATGGATGAATGGATGGACAGACTGTTGGAGAGACAGATGGATAGACAGACAGATGGACAGAAGGATGGATGGAATGGTTGGATGGACTGATCTCTTATTTATTTATATTTAAGATACATTAATTATACTAATCTAAAGTATGATTACCTATATATTTCTGTGTATTCACCCATCCATCTGTCCATCTGTTACATCTAACTACAATCTTGTACATTCATTCTAAACTGAAATCACATCCAGTGTGTCCGCACTGGCTTTCTGTGGTGTTCTATGGACAGGATTCCACTAGTTTGAAGACGGCAGTGGCATCTGATGACATTCTCAACTTTATTTACTGCTCCACACACGCAACAGTATGTCAGCTATGTTACCCTAAATGATGGCAGGCCGTCCCGTCACCTGTCAAGCCCTGTCAACTTACAGCCAGATCACATACTGCACATACATCAGGCCCTAAACATGACCGTCATACTGAGTGGACATTTCAGCAGTCATGTTTTGATTCTTTATCCTTCATATCCATCATCAAGTCCACTCTAAAGACAACCTATGTTCATGGAAAACCTTAAAACATATAAGGAAACTTCAAAAAGATCCATAAATGGAAATGTCATGGGAAAACTTAGGAAATTTCTACACTGAATATGCGTTTTGCTACTTATTTTCAAATGTAAACAAAATTTGTGACTGACCAGTGCAATGTCAGATGCTCCTCTCAAACACAAAATGCTCTTCTTGGACATGATCATCAGGATTTGCATTTGTAGAGTTTGTCTTAAGTGCTGCAGACCTGGGCCAAATATCCAGAAATGAATAAATTCATACTTTCTTTCAGTTAAAATTTTAACTTCTTTGATCTGCTGCTTATTAATAGTGAGTAAGGTAGTTGTTAAGTTTAGGTATGGGGTAGGGTTAAGGGATCTAAAATATGGCCATGCAGAATAAGACATTCATGTGTGCTTTATACATACTAATAAACAGCCAATATACTAGTAAGCAACTAGTTATTAGTGAGAACTGGTCCCTAAAGTAAAGTGTTACCATTTTTTTATTTATTTATTAATATTATATTGTATTGTATGTATGTACTGTATGCATGTATTATTGTTATTAAATTAGAAAATACCAAAACAGCAACAACAAAAAGCATTTTCATTAGTGGTTTCCAACTTTTGGACCCTACTGTATATTCATATAAAATAAAGTAATATTTTAAATCCTTATCCATTAATCATGAAAAACGCCATTGAAATTAACTGGCCAACATGTGCACGAGCCAAAACAGTCAAAACAGGTCACAGGTCATACATGCATGAATGCTCTATACTTTCAGTTGGAGAAAACCATCATTACAGTTGCATTTGATTATATGTGCAGTAATACATTACTAGTGCAGTATTACATTACTGTATGTAGTGCTATCTGACCAACAGCTTAGGATGTCTTTATTTTTAACAGCATTTTCAGTCTTTTAAATGATGTCATATAAATTCTTTAATCCTGATTGGGAAGACAATTTCTGCATCCTTTTATTTTTAAATGAGAATAATCTACGATAAAAACCAGTGTTGCTGCAGGATTGTTAGAAAAACAAGCTGAATGCATCCAATTATAAAGCAAATTATCTGTCTCTGAGATACAAATTCATTTGAGGTGAGCTTGTAAACTGCGGTAGAACATTTTCATACTGGTTACAATTCAATTACCAATGCAAACTCTGTCGTTTGTAAACCCCACTCCAGTAATGACTTCACAGAGGCTTTGATTTGGTAGCTTTAGTACATTTTCTGTTTCTAGCTTCTTCTAACGTCACAATCCTACTTCAGAAAGCTCCAACTTACCTTTTCAAACCTTAAATAGGTGTCCATAGGTGTTCACAGACATTTCATTTGGTCATTCTACTGTGATTTTAGGAAAAAAATGTCCTCAAAAGACAAACATATGCTCATTTTAAGAGTTTAAAACCATAATGCATCATGCAGTGAAACACATGCTGGTTATTCCACTGGTTTACCTGCCTTTTGGTGAAGTGCCATGATAGATTGCATCATAATCCTTCAGTCCACTCCTACGTATTATACTGATGATTGAAGAAAAATAAAAAATGAAATATGAAATATATATATATATATATATATATATATATATATATATATATATATATATATATAAACACATGTCTGCAGATGATTATAGCTGGGAGCTATTAGCTGAAAACACATTAGGAACACAGCATGAAGCCTTGTTGGCATTCTAACAAAGACACTGATTGTACCTGCTGTTGATTGTATCTTAAAATGCATCATTTGAATCACAAGAATCTCAGTTTTCCACAGAAGTGTGACATATTTAGTACAATGGAATACTAAGAGGTTAAACTATGACCATTGTAATCTGAAACTAAATAGGGATTTATGTTTGGCAATATTGGTAACATGAAACCATAATGTATTAGCAATTCTCTTGAAATCTCCAACAGTCTAAAGCTACATGTTTGAAACTGTCATAAATGTCATTCATTTTCCAGTGTGACATAGAGATTGACATTGGATAATGCTAAAACCATGACAGAAATGAGTTTGATGGGAACTCTGAGGTGTAATTCAGCAGACTATAATAATACAGTACACTACTTATAGAGACTCCTGGGTTGTTCTTAAAGTGACAGGCTTTGATCAAGTGCACCATTGTGACACAACAGGACTATGAGGTCATTGATGTATTAGTTCTCTACCAGGACAAAACCTTCAACCTTTACAGTCACAGCTCGTTTTTAATTTATTTTTTTAACCATTACAATGCCACAACCATTTTGTTACATTTAGGTTAGCATAGATTGTCGACTTGTAGTTAAATGTTTTTCCTGTTGTACTGACATCCAATAAGCCTTGTAGTCAGCAAAATGTTAAAAAAAAAAATAAAATAAATAAAAAATCACCTGCATCTGTATTTATTTTTAAGTTACTCACTGTAACATTTTTGTGTGTGTGAAAGATATTTCTGTATAATTATCTGTTTGCAACAAAGTCAAGATTTTTTTTATTATTATTTTTTTTTATTAATAACATTTTGCTCACTACAAGGCTTTAAAAAAATAATAGTATTCTATATTACATGGAATATTAGTAAACTTGGAATATAGATTGGATTATTATGGATTATATTACTTCGCTTTTGGTGTTTATTTATTTATTTATTTATTTCTCAACAGAAACAAAATAACTACAGAAGAAAATGGTGACCAAACTTTTGTTCATGGGTGAACTGTTCGTTTAAGAGGGATCAAGTTTTGCTCTGTATGAGATCACTGGAGACACATAATAATGTGATTGTCTATGTACGGCAGTGGAGGAGAGGAAACCCTTAAGTGGATTCATGAGCCAAACATAGCACTCTCTCAGACGACGACTCAGTCAGTGAACTTTGAACTTTTTGTTCTTCTAGAAGCAGCAAGAATAAAAAGCAGGTGCTTTCCCATGCATCAAACACATTATCAGGGCGACACCTGATTAGTCAGTCAAAAACTAATTGTTGAAACTTGGGAAACAAAAATTGCCATGTGTTTAATTGCACATGTGATGTGAATGAGATGTGTTTGAATTTATCTTGACCCATCAAACTTGGAGTTTAAGTATAAATATGTCTTTTCCCCATACAAAATACAAAATTGAAAAACAAAGGCTAATACTTAATTTTTTTTTTTTTTTTTTTTTTTTTTTTTTACAAAATGTGGTCAGCTGGAATAAATGGGACATACAAGCAATGTATTGAGTAGTGATGTGCAAAATACAGATGGGAACCATTTGGATTCTTACAGTTTGATTCTCAAAGTCACAATATTGTCAATTTTGAATCAAAATTAAACTACTTAGTACAAATGTAAAATTTCTAGTTTAGGGGTGTGTGATATTGACCAAAAATGATATGTCAATATTTATTTGTATTTATTGATTTTGTAAAATGTGGGTGATTATTAGACAAAATTAGACACAATTTTGTTGAGTGTGTTTTTGCGGCAGTATCTTTAAAAAAAATAAAAATATTTACATGAAATTAATTTTAAAATACTCAGCTTATCTGAAATAATTTTACCATGCATGCAGCTAAAGGACAGTACACTGCCAGCATAATAATTACATTTTAAAAATGTAGTAATTTAAATGTAATTACAGTTATAATTTAAACTGAGTAATAATTAATTATAATAAATAAATATATTGAATAATAATAATTATACTACTACTAATGTTATAAGAGTGATATAAAAAAACTATAAAAAGTAATTAATTAACTATTCAACTAGTTATCCATTGTGATCCATCCCTATTGATAAGTTTATGTGAAATATGGCTTACAATTATTTTACTTTTACTTTTTTTTTTGCATTGCACAATGCCTACTTTTCACCATACTATTTAGTAATAACAGTGCTCAGTATATAGTGCAAACAAAGCATTCAACTGTAGCATTTTGTAAGTTGCAGACTAGTATTCATGTAGACATCTGAAACATCCTCCTATAGCTTCACTATTTCCTACATTGCTCCATAAATATTACAACGATTCAGCGAATTTGGACACTGACTGTGACAGAAGTGCTGTGGTTGACATCTGAGTGAACATTTGTAGGGTGACAAGAGAGTGGATTAAATAAAAAAAATAAATAAATAAATAAATCCCAGAAAAAAAAATGCCAGCCTTTAGTTTGTAGTACACTTGTTATTAAAGTGCATTATGGGACCAAAAAAGTGCCATGGTTTCGTACACTAATACAACTGCACTAACGGTATGGGGATGATTTTACAGCCCTGGACAAATGTTATTCAGTCAAGCGGTTGTAAGATTTACAGATCTCAGACACTCTGACCAAACACCTCAGACACGTTGATCATCTGAGATACACTTTGATAAACTGTAAAGCTGATGCCATTTGTCTGGACCAGAGGAGGGCCACAGTGTGAAAAAACAAAGAACTTTTTGCGAGAACCAACATCTGAACACTGTCTAACAATCCTCACATTCTCATTCAAGACAACACACCCAACTGAGAGAGACAAAAGTTTTCACACCTTGTGAATGATTACACTACAGAGATCACCGAAACCACTATTCTTAATCAGAGTTTCTAACAATGCAACCGTTCATGTGTTGATGTCCTCTGAAAGGTCTCTGTGTGTCTTGTAAAAGGTCTCATTCTCTTAACAATAGGACAGACAGCCATCAAGATTCAAACATACTGAAAACAGACCACTCCCAGTGTCTTTCACGCAAATTACCTTCTGCCCCAAAAGGTTATAACTCTACTTGATCGATGCAAATTCTTATTGTTAGTCCCTGTCTCCATTTCGGGGGATGTTTATCTTGGTCAGAGTACTTCTTGCAAGAAGATCAGGGCGCTTCTGTAGCCAGATGAGCCCATAGTATGGAATATGTCCATACACTCAGGTCAAGTCAGGTATGCATCCTTTACTCTTAGATTTATCTTTGAGAATTTGATGTTTTGTATTGATTTGAATTGATTTGATATTCTGAATTGACTATGTAATTGGCAAAATACATATTTGCCTGACTGATAATAAATTGTTACATTTGAATTTATTCTGACTTAAGGCCCGTTCACACCAAGCACAATAACTATAAAGATAACGATAAAGATATAGTTCTAAAAATCTTTCAGTCCAGACCACAGCTATAACAATAAAGGCACAGAGAAACAATAACTTTGGAATCATTTTCAGAACGATTTTTTTCCAAGTGATGAACGATACAAACATTGACAGCCAATCAGAATCCATCCTGCTATAACGAGCTCAAGAATTATAGCAGGATGTTAAAGTGACAGACGCACGTACGCTTAGAATAAACAGACGATATCGTTCGCTGGTGTGGATGCTAATATTGTTATCTTTATACTTATCTTTGTAGTTATTGTTCTTGGTGTGAACGGGGCTTTACTCTGAGATTATTGATTGACTCTAATTAATTATGTTAAGTCTATAACACCGCAACTACCTAAGTGTGCACAGATCTATGGAGACTAATAGGGATGTAACGATTAACCGCGAGCCGGTTGAAAATTAATTAAAATATGTGATGATTCAAATCGGTTGAGATGCTAAATAAATCACGAGACAATAAGGGATATTATATGAAAGTATGTCTGAGGGGAACTTACTGTCTTTAGAAAAGTTTAGATGGTATTTTTTCTTTTCATCTTGCCTCTGTATAATACATATTAAAGTTCATAAGTGCAGCTCTGCTTCATTTACAGCAGAAACCAAGGAAAAGCTTTAAGCGCCACCTGCTGGCAGAGAGTGAATCTGCATCTCGTTCAGCTCGTCTGCTGTTTCTGTTTCATGTAGATTTTTTTTATGTATAGTTTCACAAAACTGAAGTCAAACCATTCTGTTTTTGCTTCAAATTTTTTAATTATTCAATCTAATTTAGATTAAAAACTGCTCTTGTTGCATGTATGCAGCATCTTTGTTTGGATCATGATTAAAATGCTGCCTCTCATTTTAAATGGAAAGAGCACAGGCAAAGCCTTATTTTGTTTATATGAAGAGATTTATTTTATTTGTGTTACTTAATTATTTAATTTGGGGCTTGTTTTAAAATGTAAATTTAGTTTTGTTATTTACATTATATTTAAATGTTGTCATTTAGCAGACGCTTTTATCCAAAGCAACTTACAAATTAGGACAATAGAAGCAATCGAAACCAACAAAACAGCAATAATATATAAGGGCTATATTAGTATATTACTATAGTGTTATATTTCAATTTCACAAAGAAATGTGCAGCATTTTGTCCAAGCAATAATAAAAGGACACATTTAATTTATAATTTGTCTTAAATCTCATTTTGTAAAAAAAATAAAAATTGTGAATCGAACCGTGAAATCAAAATCGTGAATCGACTCATGAGTTGAGTGAATCGTTACATCCCTTGGGACTAATAAAAGTATTTTAGAATGAGCTTAGTATTGCACAAGCCGTCCAGAGTATTAGCCAATCGCCTCTGTCTAATGACCAAGACTGATGAGTTTGTGTTGAGTTGAGTGTTATAGGAATAAGATTAATCAGATACAATAGGATTAGAGAGCGAAATAGAATAATCAAATGTCTAAATAATAATAATAATTAGAGATGAACAAACAACCGACTGGCATTTCAGCCTTAAATCTGAGTTCGAAATAAAATGGAGTCAGATTAGAGTTGAACTTAAATTAAATAACTTTGCGCGCTGAAAAGAACAAACATGCAAGCCACCATTGGATACCTTCCTTGGGCCAATTGCGTGGACCTTACATGGTCTAAACAGCTAATTTGACAAAACCACAGTTCTAATCATAGTGCTAATCATGTATTGTTTTCAAAGCCAATCCCTAGGAAGTTTTACTTCTGTTTTAATTTGCTATAGTCTGAGTCTGAGCCAGATGCTAAGAACTCACATGACAGACTTTGACTCAGTTATATAGGATTAAACTGAGCACTTTCAAACAGATTGGGTCAGAAGAGTAAGTTAATAACAAACAAGTCCATTCCTCAAGTCATAAAGAACATTATTGAGCAGTATAATGAAGCATGTGACATTAGCAAGCATGCTAACTCCACCTGAAGGTGTTTAGGTGCTACATCACCAAATTAGGGTTTCATAATGTTTCCTATCTCTGCTGTGGTATTAACTGACCTTGGAAACATGGAAAATCCTTAAGGATTTGGTTGGCTGCCATTTCTGTCCTTTTCTGTCTATGAAGGATTGCCTTAGGTAACTGGAGACATTTCATACGCGCACATGTTGTTTTGGAAAGTGACGGTTCATTATCAGCTGAGCTGTTTGTTTAATTGTGAAACAGCATGTTTAATTTTGATAAGCACGTACAGAAACTTAGCATAGTTATTTTTACTTTTTATTTTTATTTTTTAAACTGTGGGAGCTTTTGGTCCTGTGAAAATACACTTTAACACTCTATAGTTTATTTAATATGTCCACAAACTGTGTCCAACGGTGAATAAACAAATTTGTTGTGGGAATGCGGTTTGGATTGACATTTGTCATTCTGCAGAGGGACGAACCAGAGCATAGAGGAGACAGTCTGACAATGTTTGCATGTGAGCAGCAAAGAGGATTACATCCAAAAGCCCGAGTGCCTTTTCAGGCCTGATGTAAGGCTCAAGGTCATAGACTCTGTGATCATTTGCATGTGGGACTGGGAGCATTGAATGTTGCACTCCATTGTATTAAAAAAAACTCAAGCCGCTGCAGGTGTTTAACTCTACTTTACCTCTATCATTTTGTATTTTCTCTAAACAGCGTTCTGTTGTATCAACGGAAAGCTATAGGGTTAGTTCACCCCAAAATAAACATTCGGTCATCATTCACTCACCTTTATGTCATTCCAAACCTATATGATTTTTTCTGTAGAACACAAAAAGAAATGTTTCACAGAATGTTCAAGCTGCTTTTTGTAGTCCATGTTTTACTAACTAAACAGGCAATAACAGACAAAAGCTCAGTGGTCATGATCAGCATAAACAATTTAGTCATTCAAGGTTAATTCAAGGTCATTGATGCAACATAATGTACGAAAAAAAAAAGTGTAATAAGCCGTAGCTGTGGACACTCACTCAAGTCAAGCATCTCTGTGGTAAATAAAATATTTGTCTGTGGCTGTCGCACTCGGGTCAAGGATAAAGTTGTCGACAAGTCAAAAAGTGTTACTTATAGTTTATGGTCATCAGAAAAACAGAACAAACTGACCTAAGTGTGCTTTAAACAGCACTGTTTGTATTGTAGTTCTTCTCCAACTTCCTTATTTTAAGAGTCATATCAGTTCATGTTGACTTTCTCTCTTGTGTCCTATCTAAGCCAATGACATCCATAAATTACTAAATAAAACATTAATTTGTTAGTCATAACACAAAATAACAGGACCGCCTATATCCTGTTCGTTCACTCCAGTGAAATGTTTAAATGTATGTTTAATCTGGTTTACATTCAATTTCTCAAATGGTACTATATTTTGGTATAGTATGGCACCAGAAATGTTGAGGTTATGATTTTGATGCAACCTTGGGTGTACATTTTGGATAATGGTGTCTCCAAAATGCATAATGAGATAGAGTTGCTTGTTAAAAACATAAACTGTTGCATTGAATTACATTTAAAAACGATGTAATGTAACATGATATTTTTTATTTATTTTTTTGTAAAAATCATGCCTTTTTTTTTTTTAATGTCACATTAAATTCTTCATAAAACCATTTTTGCGTAAATAGTTACACTAAATTTCAGAAATTTTCACAAAACCATTGTAATGCAAAATTATTATTTTATTAATATTATTATAATTTGTAAAAATCATACTTGCATGAATTGCATTGAATCCCTCGTAAATCCATTTTGTGTAAATAGCTGCATTGCAGTTTTCATAAAATTAATATTATGTAACTTTTTAATTACGGAATTGTTCTTAAAAACCACTCTTTAAGTTATTGTACTGAATCTTTCATAAAACCATTGTAATTACATTGTGATTGTTTTTTTGTTTTGGTAAAAACCATGCTTACGTAAAGTATTGCATTGAATCCTTCATAAAACCATTATTTCATATGTTTTCGTATTGAATCATTCATAAAGCCATTGCAACATAAAATTAGTTTGTGTGTAAAAATGACTGTGGTTAGTGTAAACGCTGTTCACCACTCTAAACAAGACCAAATGTGAGACATACCTGCTTTTTTCTCAGTATCGAGTTATTAACAGGCCTTGAAAACTCTGATGGTTTTACTGTTGCAGCAACTTGTAAGGAAACAGTGGGCTTGACTGTTTTCACTTACTGCTATCGTATAACACTTTCATCTTTCTACAAAGCAGTCAGAGAGGAAATCAAAATTTTTTCAGAAAAGTTCATGTTTTCGTTGTTGTCATTGTTTGGCTGCGGACGTGAGGAATTGTTTCACGTTCTGCTGAAAAGCCGTCAAAACACTAAAAGGTTATTTTTCGGAGTGTGAACGTGTGAAAGCCCACTTTAAAAAAAAAAAAAAAAAAAAGTGAAACTGTTAAAGGACTATCATGTAAACATGTCTGATGACAAGCGTTTGACTTCCTCTTTTCAACTTCCTCTGCAGACAGTGGAAAACTACTGAGCAGTTTGGCCAAACAGACAAGCGTTCACATGTTTCAGACATCGTATCTCTGGGGAGATCCTCTTTCCACATGACTGCTGCAGGACGTTTCACTTCACACAACTAAAGGCACAAGAAGTCTGTTCGATTTTCACTGTAAAAGTTTGTAATTGAATGGGAAAAGAATGTAAAAATGCTACAGGTTGCCAAGTATGCCAATTAGCTGTAATCTGTCATTTATCATGCCATAAATTGTGAGAAATTATAGTAGATTTAATGGGTACATTTTATTGGTACATTTTCTGGTGCAAAGCCAATTTAAGTAGGTTAGGTAGGGTGGTATATTAACATTATATATCAATTATTAAAGTTATGAAGTATACAGTACATGGCTCATTCTATAATTTAGGGTACGTTTCATGTCCATTGGTGATCAGAAATACTATATTTTACCCATTAAGAGAATACATACTATAATTTTACATGAATATTTTGAGCACACTGTTTTTAATTTTTCTTGAAATAGCCTTTATGTTCCTTAAATTTCAGTTTTTACAATGTCTGCTTTCCAAATTGAGTATTGGGTTCAAAATAATGAATAAAAAATGTCCTATATTCAATTTATTTCGCCAATCTAAATGCCTTAGAAAACCTGAGATTGAGTTTAATTTAATTTTCTTTTAAATAAGAAAATGTTTCATTTTATCATGAAACCATGTGACCAGCATCATGTGATGTCATTTTCTTCTTTGGTGGATATTTTATTTCTATCTATCTATCTCTCTCTCTCTCTCTCTCTCTCTCTCTCTCCACACACACAAAAAAAAAAAAAAAATATATATATTAGTCTTCATTGACATTTTGTCAGTGAATATTAACTGCCTGTCAACTATATTTGAGTATAACTGAGTTGAAATTGTCAACTATGTTACCTGTCATCCCATAAAGTTTATCCGTAACATAGTTGACAAAGTCACAATCATATATACTTTTAAATGACTTTTTTGCTGTTGTTGTTGTTGTTTGCATGATTTTAGCAAAAGAAGCAACATTTGTGATACAATTGCTGTCAGAATTTGTTTTGTAATGTCTGGTTTTGTAGATTATGAGGGTTTTTTTTCCTATTATCTGATGGCCTCAAAACATCTGAGTGAACTGAGTTAAAGGGATCCTGACTTGATGTACTGCAGTGCACTAAAATCATGCAAAAACATTCAGACAGCATGTTTGCATTGCAAGCAGATGCACTAGAGGTGACCTACAGCTGATGCATGATTTTGATCACCTGAAGCAATGTGCTGTGCAAGACTGCTGTTGTGACACTGTTGTGAAAGGAAAGAAGTGATCAAATAGGAGAAGTGAAGTGCAAGCGAGGAGTGGTGGAAAATTACAGAAACTTTAGTCGGAGGCTAGATGCTGTTTTGATACACAGCGAATGTAATGCTTCGTATCGGGGTGGGTAGCATCTTAATTCAGTCAAGCCGAGGTAAACATGGCCCAAAACAAGGGCCTTAAACACTACAACCACAGCAGGACTCGCTGCACATGCAGAGGCAGAACACCAAGTCAACCACTGAGTTGTTTACTGTCAATTTGGGGTTGTATTAAGTGTTTTTTTCCCCTGAAAAGCAGATGTACACAAACAATATTTAAACAACTTGGCATAGCTGTGCATTTTAGCGAAATTGGGATTTACCGTGTGAAATTTTAGATTTACAGATTTTATAGACTGTAAAACTGTATTTCAATTCCATCCTCAATCATCTCAGATAATGAGAAATTAATGGTTCTCAAATGGCTTTTCTTCAGGATCCAGATTTTACTTTAGACAACATGTGGTGATCCTGCATGCCATAGTATGAGAAACTGGTTAGTTCAAGATCCTTTTCTTTTTCTTTATTTGATTTTATTTCAAAATTATTTTCTTTTTCTTCAGATTTATATATTTAATGTCATTCTAATTGTGGGTAGAAGAATATGAGATGTTCACCCAAAAAAATGTAAGTTGCTAACAGTTTACTCACACTCAGTTCAACCAAGACATACATGAGTGTATTTATTCATCTGAAAAGATTTGGAGAAATTTCACATTATATCACTTGCTCACCAGTGGATCATTTGGAGTGAATGGGTGCCGTCAGAATGAGAGTCCAAAAAGATGATAAAAACATCACAATAATACACAAATAATCTACACAACTCCAGTACATAATCTATTATAACGTTTCCTCCAGTGAAAAAAAAATCTATCCCGTTATTTTATTTTAATAACATAAAAAAAATCCACCAACACGTGTTTATAATTGTTTTTGCTTATAAATGGTGCTTGATCTGTACATATTTCTCTCCTGATTCAGGTGAGATTACTTTTTTTAGTCTGAAACCTTTTTGAAGTTAAAAAGCCATGTGGATTATTGTGATGTTTTTATCAGCTGTTTGGACTCTCATTCTGACGGCACCCATTCACTGCAGAGCATCCATTGCTGAGAAAGTGATGTAATGCTACATTTCTCCAAATCTCCTTCAATGAAGGAATAAACTCATCTACATCTTGGATGACCCGAGGGTGAGTAAATTTTAAGCAGATTTTCATTTTAGGGTGAACAATTCCTCTCTGGAGCTACAGTTACCAATGGGCCACTTATTCAGACAGCCGATATTAAAGTAGAGATGTTCTCGTATGAGGTTCAGATAAAGGCTGTCCAGCTCGAAGGGCCTGAGGTGCTGTGATGGTATCTATTACCTATCAATGACACTCATGTATTTGGCAGAACTCACACTGCAAAAGTTGCAACAGAAGTGATCTACCAGATGAGCAGGAATCACTCTGTAGGCATAAATCACAGGAATCATCTGCCATCTACATAGAAAAAGTACAGTAACACATTTCATCAAACTGTTGTTTGCTTCTTTTCTATTCAGACTAAGACTAATGTTCTGAAGCAGAAACATGGACCCAGCAGTGCTGAGAGACACTGACCAGTGGCGGCGCAGTTGAGGAGCGAGACGAGGAGCTGCAGCAGTGATGCGCGTTGGAGGCGCGCTTTTCTGAACACAGGAAGCGGGCGCTTTAAGAAGACGCGCTGCTGCCGCGGACGGGAGGCAGGCCGGTGTTTTTCCACAACTGATGTCTAATGGTCACCCATGTTGAGAGACAAAGGTCAGAAAAAAAAGCTCATAAACTAAATTTACCGCTGGCGCTGTTATTCAGCACCGAGCAGCCGCACAATACAGAAGGGACAAGAGCGTTTCAAAGGAATTAAAGGAAATAAACAGAAAAGGTAACGCTATTTCGCATGTTTGTTCTTTGGATTTAGTATCATGCTCTAATGCTTTATTTTTTTACCTTCTTTCAATGTTTTCCGAATCTTTTTAAGTCATTACCCCCATCGTTACTTCAAATTCAATAGCTTGTCTTAGTTGTCATACATGCCGAAAATAGTTTGTTAAGGGATGCAGGAAGTAGAGTTTATTAAGAAGATTTTGTTTAATGTTATTATTTTAAAGCTTATTTTATAAATTTGCCTATAATATGACTATATAGTAATATTGCCATATTATATAACCTAATAATATAATCATTACTTTTTTTATGGTTTATTATGATTTGATAGCCTTTTACTGGTGGTCCATAAGGAGCATAAATACCGCGGTTTGTGTTGATGCTGTCACTTGTCATTGAGTTTCTTACACTCCCACTCCAGACAAATATAACTTCTACTGATTGCATAGAGTTAAGAATAGACGTCCGTCGATGAAAACCTGCATCATTGAGGCTTTTAAAAACCCTTGACAGGTTCACCTCAGCACGGACAAACTAAAGCACAAACTGATCATTTATTTATTATTATTATTTATTTATTTAGTAGGCTACACAAAGATGCGATTGTAGATGCAGCTTGAACGGTGCGTCAACAACCTGTTAATGCATTCTGAAGAAAAAAAGGTAACATCCTGCGAAAGTTAGTGACACGGACGCGCCTCCGCAATGTAATCAAATGTTGGTTGGTAACGTTGGTCTTGTACGCGTCTTTGGCGACGGTTCACACGAGGACGCGTTCTTGCGTTCAACAGCGAGGCGAAATGGAACTGAAAGCAGCGTGAATGGCGTTTAAAACGCTTCTAAGGCGGCGTTTGCATAGAACACGTTCTTGCGTCCGTCTCTGAGGAGTTATTTTTTTCCATGTAAACACGCGCTAGATAGAAAGTGTTTTCAGCGTCTTTATAGAAGTTCCTCGGTTCTAAAAATGCCGTTCCCAGTTTAAAAACCCCTTCTCGAGACACTTGCTCCTCACAAGATTCTTTTCGTATTAAATACGCGATGCTAAGCAACGAGATGCTACGAAGCACCAGCATCCGCATACAAATAAACTGGCAGTGCAACTGTGAAGTCGTCTCTCGCAAACAGGTTCACCTTATCTAGTAGACTACTTAGGGATATGCGGAAGTCAAGCGGCTCGCTAGCGGTCCCTGCTCAAACAAACACAATTCAGGATACAGAGTTTAGGTTTCTGTGCAAATGCCAGCTTGCATACCTAGCACACTGATAAGGGACAGAGCCACAATGCATTTGGGACGGATACAAATTTTATTATTTTTTTCAGCGAGGACGAAAACAGCTAAACGATTATTCAGTGTGTTGTCTACATCCTAGTGTCATAAAAGAGAACTGCAAATATGAGCTACTTTTTAATCGATGTCAATAAAAAAGTAAGATCTGCTAACAAAGCTGATACTGTGTCATGACTGCCAACAAACAGCTCTAGCCAAAATTGAGGTTACCACTTTAGACTTTGGACTCTTCCGGCATGTTTTTTTTTTTTTTTTTTTTTCTTCATCTAGGCAAATTTCACATTAAGCAGACTGAATAATGCAAAATTTGTATTCAGTACAGTTTCCTAAAAAGTCAATGATATGAAAAAGAGGACCGATAGCAGAACAGCACACTTTCTGACCCGGTTCACTTTTAAATATAATTTGCACCAATTTAATTTTTTATAGACATGGAACAGTCCCTGTACCCTCCATTTTCCATCTATAAAAATGCATCTTACATGTATTGGGGCTTTTTTTCAGAGTCTTATAGTGTCTTCACTTCTTGTTTTTGGTCAGGCAACAAATATTCCACTTGAACAAGCAGTCCATTTGTGGAGTCGTAAATACACAAGGGTAAAGGTTCTTGGTGGACACTGGAGACGTATGACAGAAATCTGACTTAGTCTGTACTGTATACTGATAAGTCAGACCAACTGACTTGATTTATGGCATAAACCTCCAGCTGAAAAATTATGGGTTTTGAATACAGAAGAAATCAAAAGTTATAATGACTTCAAAAGATATAATAAGTTATAATGAGCCAAGGGTTTTCAAACTGGGTCAAAGGACCCCTATGAGACCACAAGTGAGTGCCTGGAGATATATTAAATTTTTAAATATTTACCAAAGGAGATCACATTTATTCTATTTACTGCATTAATATTACAATTTTAATATTAATAAAATGTTGTTGAAGGTGTATCTCTAATTATATAAAAGTCTTTATATATCAAAATACATAGCAGCCATTATATTTTTGTAAGGAGCATTGCAAGGAGGCCATGGCAAACTTTTTGAGGACCACAGTGGGACCTCATCGTCCCACCATGACTATAGCTCTGCAACATGATGCAATTCAAGCATCTTGACTTCCAGTGATTCAGTTTGGTTCACTAAGCCTAGGCAGTGTGTGAGAGCACAATGCGTCACGTCATAGATTGTATGTACAAGTGGATCAAACTCTGCTGCCAACACTTGACTTTAATGTTCATGACTTCAGTTTCATGCATCATTGCTACATTGTGAGGTTTACATAAATGGCTAAGAGTGTGCTTCTAATGCTCCAATCTCCGTTTATGTGGTGGAACGAGTGCGGAAAGGAAGGAATTTAATGTGAGAGTACTCAGGAAATGTACATGGCTCTAAAATAAGAATCGTTATGTAATGAGCCAAGTGCCTCACACCGACTTCAGACCTGAAGTCTCCCTCAACAGTCGAGAGAGTGGAGCAATCCGTTCATTCCTGCCACTTAGCTGAGATGACAAAGTTGATGGCCCAACAAATCCCTTGCGGTCACAGGCTATGTGACCTGTAGATGCGGAAGAACAAATCACTTCCAATTAGGAGCTTCTTGGAGGCGACTGATTGTGGATTCCGGAGTGAAGCTGCTCCAGCTTCCATTGAAGAATACTTGAAAGTTTTGACTAGCTCGGTGAAATATAAGTCTATTGTTTCTGCTTGGGAATCAAATAGATTTAGTCAGTGTCCCAAAGTAGGCTGCCACGTGTCACAGTTTTCACATCATTCCAACAACTGTGCGCTAAGAGGGCAAAAGAAAATGCCAGCAGATCCTTTGTTCTGTATTTTTGAACAAATTGCCCCATCCAAAATTCATAGAAATGGTCCTATGAGCACAAATCGCCATTGTCCCTTTATCATGGCTGTGCTGCCAAATGCAAAAGGCTGAGGGAAACAAGTCATACAATAGCCTTTTGTTACTCGCCACATTTAAATGCGCTGGGCCTTGTCTTTGCTTCGCTACTGATCCAGAATCTAAGTCAGACTTGTCAGTCAGTCAAATATTTTGCTCCGTCTTCAAACCACTTAACAAAAAGTATATAATTGTTCTTTGACTACATGTCAAAGTATGTTAAGCTAAGCTACTTGTCTTGAAAAGAAAAGCTATTCACGGCAGGAGGCATGACAACAGCCTGGAAACCATCAGCTGTTCAAGTGAAATGCAACAGAAGTGTGGATTGCCATCCACATGCTCTTGTTTGTCACAGCTCGGGTTGCCACAAGTGGACACCACTAAGATAAATAGTTTCAGATAGACCTCTGATGCTTCTGGGAAGTGGAAATTTACCATCGAGCTGACTGACGCTTGGGTTATCCGCTGCTCCGAAGCTGCGACCAATCTACTGATTGCTTTTAATTGTCTTAGTCTGTGGGCAGGCCGTGGTGTCACCTCGGCTTACACTGAGCCCTGGAGAGATTGGGGCCGTGCGGTCAGAGGTATGGTGTCTGCTGAGAGAACAACACAGACCAGTTGGATTCAGCCATGAAGGAAATGTAAGTTAATTTGAGGGAATGTTTGTGTTTGTGGATAATGGGAAAAGGGTCAAATTCGAGGATTAAAGTTAAAGATGAGACTTTGATGGTGATGCTGGATATTAGAAACTTAGATTAGAAATGTCTTTAAAACGGAATTTCTTTTATTGACGTTTAAATTATTGCCAACTTATGGTCAAAAATGGCATTGCAATTTGAATACGTTCAACAAGGCACCTACCACTTGGATTTTTTCAAGCCAGTTGTTTGCTTTCTTCGACTGTCAGCCAGTAAAATTTGTCACCACAGTGTTTTGAATGGAAATGGAAAGTATCTGGAGGATTTCACTCTAGTTATGTAACAGAACGTGTTTGAGTTGTACCAAGCTCCTAAGCCTTTGAAATACACAGATTTAACCTACCTAAAGCAGATGAATGTAATTTCCTGTCTCTTATGTTTCCAACTGAATGATTCTGTGCAAAATTCAAAAATATAACAGAGAATCATCAGCTAAATCGGAACTATTTAGTGTTGTATAACAAACATCATGTAGTGTTGTACAAACATCATCAAACTGGTATCCAGAGATCCGCTGGATGCTGCCACACTAGTTAGCATGTTTATGAAGTCGTATGTTTAGTAAAGCTACAGAAAGGAGAATATATGTGTATTTATCGATTGTCAAACACACCGCAGATTTTTTCCCTCCTCTTCTTCTGTCTCTTTGAGAGCAGGGAAAAAAGCAGGTTTGTGTTGAAGAAACCAGCTTCACAGTGGGGCTATAGTTTGTTCAAGCATTGCCAAGCTGTAAGTCTTGTCTGGTGCGGGTAGGGATGTTGGAGTTGACTTTGGTATCTTACTCTCTGGGATTCATCTTAGGGGCTCCATGGCAAGTTTGGCTCGTGCTTTGAAACAGAAGACGCCAAGCCTGACATAATTTCTCCATCCTTGAATAGAATCCTGACAGCGTAAACACCGTGTTAATTAAAAGAACTTGGGCAAGATAAACACATACCAGTTCTGCAGCAAAACCGCAGTGAATGAATAGAGGAATTTTTAATATATCGGATTCATTAATGTGCGTGATTGCATTTGGGTTTCCTTTTCTTCCTAGGGGAAGTCGTGGCCTAGTGGTTAGAGAGTTTGACTCCTAACCCTAAGGTTGTGGGTTTAAGTCTCGGGCCGGCAATACCACGACTGAGGTGCCCTTGAGCAAGGCACCGAACCCCTAACTGCTCCCCGGGTGCCGCAGCATAAATGGCTGCCCACTGCTCCGGGTGTGTGTTCACTGCTGTGTGCTGATAGGTTTATAGTCCACCAATCATTTAAAATAAGACCAGGCCATGAATTAAGAGAGTGTCCCATTTTGCTTTTATGCTGACTTTAAACTACAGTCGTTGGTGTAAAATGCTGATGTGTTTTCTTACTCATTGGCTATGTGGTTTTGTGCTGACTACAGACACACTTCACTAGCAACAAAAACAACAAAAAAAGCTATGAATCTTATCACTTTTTTATGACTAGGTTTGTTGTACTATTGGTCATAGATAGGTTATTGTACCAAGTCATGACACAGTTGTGTCGTGCATGAAGATTTCCTGTGTTGAAACCACACAAAGGTGTCATTATTTTAATCACGTTAACCATCACGATATCTTCTCATGTAAACATTTTTCATGCATAGAAAAGCTCCTGTTCTAAATTAACAGTTTATGTTCAGACTAATTCAAAATGTTTTAGAAAACCAAATGTGATCTTTCTGACATCTGAACCTAAGGCCGCCGGGGTTCAGTCATGAGTTCTGACCCTTTGTTTTCTTTATAGCATGGCCCAGAAGGAGAAACTTCAGTGTCTAAAGGACTTCCACAAGGACATTCTGAAACCCTCCCCAGGAAAGAGCCCAGGCACAAGGCCAGAGGATGAAGCCGAGGGAAAACATCCCCAAAGGGAAAAGTGGGCTAGCAAGCTTGACTTTCTTCTGTCAGTCGCCGGGGGCTTTGTTGGTTTAGGCAATGTTTGGCGGTTCCCGTACCTCTGCTACAAGAATGGCGGAGGTGAGCATATTTGTTGATACTTTTGTTCGTAAAAACTTAATTTCTCAACATCATTTCTTGAATCTGCCCCAGAGGATATCAATTGGATAAAACAAGTCAAAAATAAAAATTCTTTCATCATTTACTCACCATCATGTTGTTTCAAACCCAAATTATAATCTTGTTCTGTAGGATACACACAGAGATGTTTAGAAGATGCTCTTTTTCCATAGAGCGCAAGAGAATGATTAAACTGTCAAACTTCATAAATGTATAAAAAAGCACCATAAAGTTTTTCAAAGACATATGAAAAATCATCAAGTCATATGTCATGAGTTTTCTTGTGTCCCGATCACAATGCATTTTCAATTAAATGCACACAAATATGATTTGAGAGCGAATAACTTATTTTGGTCTGTTTGTCAAGTCTGACAGCATGCATCACTATCCTCTTGTGATACATGGAAGAGAGAAGATTGTACATTACGAAAAATCTTTTCTGTTTCACAGAATGATGTAAAACATTTGGAACAACATTTTTTTTTTTTCGGTGAACTGTCTCTTTAAGGCTTAATAATTAATACAGCCTCAGATCAACAGCAATCAAGTGCTAACTTTGGAAATGAGATACACAGTAAAGATATTCCATTTACAGTATCTTCTGAAAAAGTACCCTTAGATTTCCCCTTACATTTCCAAATGTGCAACAGTCACCAGCATATAATTGTCATAACACTCACTTTCTTCACAACAACAGAGGTACAAAAAGAGAATGAGAGCAAGTGTCAAAGCCTTACACTGTACTGGATGAACTTTGTGAGAAATGAGTTAAACACTAATCCAGCAGTTAATAGGATATAATAATTGACAGAATTAAGTGAATCTTCTCTTGGCTCCATTTAGGTGCTTTTCTCATCCCATACTTCATTTTCCTGTTTGGCGGAGGACTGCCTGTATTCTTCCTGGAGGTGGCGCTCGGTCAGTTCACCTCTGAGGGAGGAATC
The DNA here is from genome assembly GCF_018340385.1 of Cyprinus carpio. NCBI lineage: Eukaryota > Metazoa > Chordata > Actinopteri > Cypriniformes > Cyprinidae > Cyprinus > Cyprinus carpio. The sequence continues at coordinate 16,564,809 of NC_056593.1, read as the reverse complement.
ACCTGCTGGGAGAAACTTTGCCCCATTTTTACAGGTCAGTTTCTTGATCAAGTAACTTGATCTTTTGTCAGTATATTTAAATGGACGTCACTGGAGAAAGATGCTTTTTGCTGCCAGTTGGTGTAGTTACCGTATCTACCAGCAGGGGCAAATGGGGTCATGCCAACCACTCTGACCCCTTGGTAAGGACAGAGTGGGAGCTGTGTCACAGATACCACCAGCTGTATCTGAAGATAGGCTGTGCGAGGCATACAGCTTTCATGTTGGGTGTCTGATTTGAAATACATATCCCTTTTAATGCCAGAGAAGAAAAAATGCATGTTTACAAAAATAGCAATGAGGGTCAACTCTCAGAGCAAATGACAAGAACCATTTTTTTATTAGGTTAAGACAAGGCAATCTACTGGCAGTTATGAATAGAGCACATATTTATTTTTTCAAAAATACTTGTACATTTTGATTAAATATCTAAATATATATAAATACAATTTATAAATTCCCATTGTCTAATACATCATTCATTATGGGCTCCCATATAAGCTGGCAGCATCTGCTAATTCCTATGGAGATAAACTTGTCTTTGCCACATGTTGAATAGTCCTAAAGCATTCACCATTGGTCTTTTATAATCTCACCAATCTGTTAATTGCAGCCTGTCTTCTTACTACTCTAGGGAATTGTAGTAGTTTAATTTTCATCCTGGCTGGTAGCAGAGACAAAGTCACATTAGCAGCTCAATTAATGTATTGGCTAAGAAGGGCAGCTGCTCATGACCAGTAGCTTGTATAATTTGACATCTCTTCATCTTGTGTGGTGTAGTGGCTAAAGCTGGATTTAGCGATCTGAAGGTGTGGGTTCGAGCCCCACAAAGAGCAACCCACTATACCTTCAAAAAAGGAATCAAAACCCAGACTAAATGACTACTTGCTAGGAAAAAATAAAATAAAAAAAAACAATAGATTTCCACGGAAATATCTCTTATGTAACAAAGAGTATATCAAACCTTACAAAAATGTCCTCTGACAACAGATTCATTACTTATTTAAACAGAGATTACTAGTGAGCAATCATTACATGCAACTGCTGAATTACCCATATCCCTCTGCCAGCGAATGAGGTGATAGTTTTGGTCTGATTTGCTTTCCACTCAGCATGGCCAACATTGATTTACACAGTTAAATCTCTAAACCAATGTCTTACATCACTTTCCTCCCACTCTGGGCAGTTTATTCGATGTTTATACAGCAAGCACAAGAATGTCTCATAGAAGTTTATCATTTATTTATCCATTCTCATGCTCCACTGGAGCACAACTTCTTTCATTGCATTCATTAAGGTTATAATAACAAATTGCAAACACTTGGCACAACTACCATGTGCTGAGTCAGTCTAGTGTGCCATTGGCTTAATGTCACCATTCCTTTCTTTATACAGGTATCGGCTATGCGTCCATAGTGATTGTTTCTCTGCTGAACATCTACTACATTGTGATTCTGGCTTGGGGCTTGTACTACCTGTTCCAGTGCTTTCAGCCAGAGCTTCCCTGGGCAAGCTGCAACAACAAATGGAACACAGAAAATTGTGTGGAGGATACCCTCCGCAAGAACAAGACACTCTGGGTGGCTGCGAACACCGCTAACTTCACTTCCCCCGTCACTGAGTTCTGGGAGTAAGTACTCATTACTTTAGTTCTATTGTGTTGTGTACTTTGAAAGCCATTCAAATCCAGCTATCAGCATTTAGTTGAGAAGTTGTTGTGGGGTTATGAACCAAAGACATTGCCACATTTATCGGTACAGTTGTCCTAAATCACTCCCAAAGATTTTGGAGCTCCTTTACCCTCTTAGTAATGTTCTCATTGTAAATATCTAATGGGGCCCTCAACATACTTGCTATAGATGCTATAGATTAGGGGTAATAAGAAGATCCGCTATCCTGCAGAGTTTAGAAACAATCCTGCTCCAACACTACTGGCTGTAATCTCAACCCAAAGAAATCCTGCAGACTTGGGTTTGCAGGTTCAGGCCTATTTTAACTAAACCCCACAGAACAGTGGGTCCCGAGGAGCAGTCCCAATAGTGCTAATGCTTTAAACATAGACCAAAGGGACTAGAGCAAGGATGGGCAACTTCGGCCCTGAAAGGCCACTGTCCTGCAGAGTTTAGCTCTATCCACCTCCTGGTAATATTCAACCAATCCTGAAGACAAAGGTTAGATTTTACAGGTGTGTTTGATTAGAGATGGAGCCAAATTTTGCAGGACAGTAGCCCTCCAGGACCGGAGTTGCCCATCCCTGGTTTAGATCTCCATACTGCCTTCTGAAGACCAATATTTATGGAGTTTAGCTCCACCCCTAATTAAACACACCTTAAGGTCTTCAAGAAAGTTTAAAGAAGGTGTGATCAAGAAGGTTAAAGCCAAATTATTCAGGAAAGAGGCCCTCTAGAAGCAGGACTGCATACACCTGATCTCGCAGAAGGCTAGTGGTGGTATTATAACTCTATGGCAGGGGTGTATTCCAGAAAGCTAGGTTAACATACCATCACACACATCCTGAACTTTCAGATGATTAACCATCTAACTATGCTTCTGGAGGTATCCTGCAGACTTTATCTTCAAACCTAATCAAACATACCTGAGCCATTACTTGAAATTACAGGCAGGTGTGGCACAGAGTTGGAACTGAAGTCTGCAGGAATGTATCCCTCCAGGAGCAGAGTTGGCTATACCTGCTCTGTGATGACTTGGCTTCTTGTTCTGATTTGTACATACACACTAGTAGTGAGTAGTGAACTCATCTGTCATAGCTGAAGAATGTCTCACCAACAAACATTCTTTCCACCACAGGCGAAATGTCCTCAGCATCTCAGATGGTATCGAGCAGGTGGGTCATATTAAATGGGACCTGGCTCTGTGTCTGCTCGCTGTGTGGGTCATCTGTTTCTTCTGCATCTGGAAAGGTGTTAAGTCCACTGGGAAGGTGAGCTTAGTCGCATAACACAAATTCTTTCAACTTCAGTCAATTTAAGAACTACTAATAATAGTTTTTACAGTGTCAGTGGAGTTATAAGTAGCTAGGGAAATTTGAATGCTACCTTAGCCAGTATTGTCAACATAAACATAGCAGGCATTCCCTGGTTATTAGCAGCAATAGTAATAGCACGCCTACTTCCTAATAGAGACTGTAAAGTCAATCAGCAGACACCACCTCTTGACTTGGGCACACATTCCCCCAAGAATGCATTTGTGAATCTTATCAAGGCTTCTGCCAAGACACTGTCACAGTAGACTGCTGTATAGCAATGCTAGCAATAGCTACTTTTTTTTTGGTGACAGTCTGCATATTTGTCATGCAATTTTAAATTTACTTGCCGGTAATTAATGTTTTGATGTAGTTTTCGGAATTGTGGTCAACATAATATGTCTAGCCAAGCCAAGCATTACATGATGGCAGGAAAACAGCTGACCAAAAAGCATATCCACTAAAGACAATATAAAACTGTCAGTGAAGTTAAGCTGTAAATTACATGTTAGCCTTGGAAGTGGTTTTGACAAAATGTCATCTCAGAATGTTGGAAAGTGTGACAAGTCTTTTAAAGTCCTGTGAAAAAGCTCTGCTTTAGATTTCTAAATTGTCAAATCACCAACCAAGTTTGTGGGTTTTCATACAACCATAGCATTACATTTAACCTCAGTGTTCTTGGCTTTTCTGCTTAGGTTGTGTACGTCACGGCAACATTCCCATTTGTCATGTTAATTGTCCTGCTTGTACGGGGTGTCACTCTTCCTGGGGCAGCTGAGGGCATCAAATTTTATCTGTACCCAAATGTGACTCGCCTTGGAGACCCAGAGGTAAGATCTCAGCTATTTACTGTACATCAAAAGGCTTTACACTATGACCTACCCACCAAAACTTGATTCCAAACCACATAGATAGTTTCTATGGCTATCTACATTGCTGAAAAGACCAACATAGTTGGTTCCTAGCATATGTTGTTTTGGGGGCTGGACCCCATCAGGCTTAACTAGCTTAACCAGCAAGACTTCCTTGGTCAACTAGCTGCAACAGAAAGACCAACTCTAGGTCGACCAACTTTCAAAGATAGGTTTTGCTGGTGAACAACATGACTATGCTAGTCCACCAGCTCTCTAGCTACTAAATCAGTACTAACCAATATAAATCAGCCACCTAAGATGGACTTTTCAGCAGGAAAAGTGCTGTTTACACTTGTCAACATAAATGTACACATTAGTGACCCTCTGCAACATAAAACCAGAATAAACTTCAGATGTACAGTTTACAGAGAGAAACCCAAGATATGCAAAAGAGTCGACATAAATAAAGCTCATGATGGCCTCAGTCAGAAAGCTAGAAATCTAAACATGACATGTAGTTGTTGAAAAAATTATATTAGTCCTTCATGATGTATACATTTCTGGAGGACCTATGAGAGGCTGAACGCATGCAAATATTTGGGTTTGCTCAATACATGTTGTCAGTTAGCAAATGGTTTGGCGTCTTGTGTCTAGGTATGGATCGATGCAGGGACACAGATTTTCTTCTCTTATGCCATCTGTCTTGGAGCCATGACGTCACTGGGAAGCTACAACAAGTACAAATACAACTGCTACAGGTGGGTGTCAACACCCCGGGGGTGGGAGGGGGGCTTAGTCCAGTGAACGGGCAAAGTGGGAACGTAAGGTTCCTTTGTGTTAATTAACAAACTCCATGACATATGTGTGACATAGGGACTGTTTGCTGCTGGGAGGCCTGAACAGCGCTACAAGTTTTGTGTCTGGCTTCGCAATATTTTCCGTCCTGGGCTTCATGGCACAAGAGCAAGGGGTGGACATAGCCGATGTGGCAGAGTCAGGTACGAGGGTCAAGTAGCAGTGATGGTGGGCACTGCTGCTGCAAATAACAACACGAAAAGTTTGGTCAACCCTGTAGTGAAAACGGCGGGAAAAATCGACGACTATAAACAATTCGGAGCCAATAAAACTAGTTCCAGGTCCTAGGACTTAAAAGAAAGCCTAAAATTTGGATTCTTCTTCGTCATTCATCAGATAAAAACCAAAATGAATTAGCAAAATGTAGAAGTTCTCTCGGTGGAAGGCGGAATTGGCTTGGAGTCAACTGTAGAACTGTGAGAAGAGCGTGTTCTTGGAGCCACTGGGAACATTAAGTCCTAGTCCACTAATGGCGAAGAATCAGCTGTTGTGTGAAACAGCATTGCCTGCTGTTCAAGAGAGTTTCCAATGGTGACCCCAATCAAGAAGCATCTTGTGCCAAGTTCAGGATAGAGGCAATTTACAACATGCTTATGGAGAGTTTGGATTAAAGTCCTCGAGAACTCTATGCAATTTGACTAAGGTCGTCAAGTCAGTTCCTATTGTTTCTTTTTTCTACCCTAGACAATACTTGGCCAAGAGTATGTTGACACCTTCATCTATTTTAATGTGCTTGGCTATTTCAGCTACACCCTTTGCTTACAAGCAGGTGCCTACAGTGAAGTATACAGCCATGCAGTCTCCTTAAGACAGATTGGTTTACTGAGACTGTTGTGGAAGAAGCTCAGACCTGAACACCATTGAGCACCTTTTGGATGTACTGAAACATTGACTGTGAGCCAGACCTCAGTCACCCATTAATTGTGTCTGAATGGGAGCAAATCCTTGTTCCAGTATCTACTGGAACACCTTCCCCAAAAGAGTGGAAGCTCATGGTTTTGAAAGTAAATGTTCAACAAGTGCATATAAGCAAGATGTTCTGGTGTCTATATACTTTTGACCATCTAGTTCATGTCAGATGTTTCTCAAAATGGCTCTTCATCTTTCATGCTGTCTGTGGTTCAGGATCATCTTCATTAAGTCTCATAGCGAAAGAGATCAGTTGATGTAACGACTGCTTTTTAATCTCAAGTTTTTCCAAATGTCTAGTCTTCTGCGGTTGTTCATGCGTTTGGCCTTCTGTGGAGACTTTGGTATGTCTGGCTCAAGCGAGGTGCACAAAACATACATCTTTATCACTTTGTTTATAAGACACACAAACTTAAATTTTACTTGAACTTCCGTGCATATCTGCACAGTTTCAGTTGTATGGAGCCACAGGATCCTTATCAGGGAGCCTTTCAGGATGATTTGGTTGGATACATTTCTAAACATTACAAATGTCAAGCAGCTAAAATAAGCTTTTTGCAAAAGAGAAGTCAATTTTGGGGGTGGTCAGTCATAGATGCATCAACCTGACTCTGTGGAAAGTGCATTTTATTGTACTTTGACATTATGCTTTGTTGGTCATTGTTTAATTTTTTTCATTGTTTCGTGGTTTTATTATATATGCATTGTGCTTGGTTTTGCATTTAACCTCTGTTGAACAGATTGAATTCTACATTTTATGTTGCAGTAGTAAATGGAGGTGTTTGTATGTTACCTTTTAAGTTGAGCTAAGTAGTGTTGAATATGTAACCTGTATTATTACACATGGGAAATATCACACCGCTCATGAAACATTTTCTAGATTTCGAAACAGCCGAAGCTAACATTAAGATGCTAATTTTGCAAGAAGATGAACTGAAACATTCATTGGACTTGCAATGAACCACTGGCAGTAAATTTGCCTGGCTTGATCACATTGTCATGTAGATACTCACTCCTTTTTTCTTTCATGTTTTGGTCTGTGCCGACAACGAAACGCGCCACACCGGCATAGATCAAAGTGCGCAAATTGCTAGCCTTGCTAACTGTACACTCTCCACTTCCCCACCCCTCTCTGTTCTCTTCCCAATAGGTCCTGGCTTGGCCTTCATTGCTTACCCTAAAGCTGTGAGCATGATGCCACTTCCAACATTTTGGGCAATTCTTTTCTTCATCATGCTTCTGCTGTTGGGCCTCGACAGTCAGGTGAGTATCAAATGAAAAACTATGATGCTAAACAACTTGAGTACCACTAGTTTACAGAGTAGTAATGACATACAACCAGATGTTGATGTTCAACCCAGTCTGTGGACCTTTTAGAAAACATTTTTGGAATTAAATGGCTGACGGCTAACGCGAATGTCTTAGCTAACAATTAAAGTGCAATAGGTTTAATACAATTAAATTATATGTTCACACTTTTTGCATAATTTGAAGATCAAACAGAGTTTAAATAATAAAAAAAAAATTCTGAAAGAATTAAAAAGCTCTGTAAATCCAACAACAGATGAGTATAGCAACTTAATCCACAGTACACAAGAAAACATGGTAACAAACAAGGAAAAAAAAACTTTGTTGGCAGCTAATTGGCCATACAGCAGTCTTGTACTCTCATATTTCTCAGTCCCAGTGAAATTGAACACTGCTAAATCAGTGTCCATCCACATCCAGGAGGTACACTAAACTAGGGTGTGGTACTTGGACTGTTAAATTAAGTATCTAAAATAATATTCATGCAGCTGTGCTGGATAACATTAAAGGGGGATCTATGTACAGTACTACTTACAGTAATAGATACATTTCACTACAGTATGTCACAACCTTATAATCCAATCAAACTGATGCTGAACTTTATTTCCTGCACTGACCTATTTCTTATTGAAACAGGAACATGGGCTGGAACATCAAATTTTTTTAAATAGCCAGTAGCCTTTTAGGCTATGATGACAATGATTGGTATTGGGGAAGGGCATGCTCATTCTAGACAGAATTTTTATTGTACAAAATTTTACATTTGTAATATGTATCTCCTAAGATTGTATTTGTTGTGCACTAGCCTCAAAGCCAAAAGTAATGAACAAAAAGCCTCATACTCATAGTAGATTTATTATTATAAAACATGGCACAAGTATCCCATGAGCTTCCTTCTTCCTTTGTCATTTTGTACTGTATAATATCCACTCAAAATATGAAATCTTTGCCCTTTCAGCCTGAGTCAGTAAACAAGAAACCAGTTTGTGCTGACAGTGTTTCTTTTCTTTTCCCAGTTTGTTGAAGTGGAAGGGCAGATCACCTCCCTAGTGGATCTGTATCCATCCTTCCTAAGGAAGGGTTATCGGCGTGAAATCTTCATAGCTATAGTCTGTTTTGTGAGCTACCTGCTGGGACTTACCATGGTCACCGAGGTAAGTACGACAGTCGAATACTTATTTATGAAGCATTTCCCCTCCAAATCCATACTAATTCTGGTCTTTACCACTTTGCCAACAAAATGGACCAGCTGGTTTCTCCTGGCTAAATAAAGACCGTATCAAATGCAGCTTAGTTGAATGGTCAGGCACCATATGTTTTCCTCTTAGGATTTTAGTAACATTGTCATTTGATAGTATGTGGCCCTCAACCAAACCCTCGGTTCCTGTAATCAAGAACGCCAGACTCATGCCAAATCTACTGCCCATGCTCTCTCCCATAAGGAAGAGGCCTCCTCTCCCTGCAGTGCCTTATCGCTCTTAGTTCCATGTCTTTTTATGGACATCCTGACCTGCTTTGAGCAGTGAGAATTCCACAGAGTAATCACACTGCTATAATAGGAGATCCGGACTGGTCCAACAATGCACATCTAAGATTCTTTTGGGCCCCTTCAAATCTCGGCCCCTGATTGCTAAGCCTTGGAACAGTGATAAACTGGGAATGCTATTATGTGGTTTGAGCCACACAGTGTCCCATTTGTTTCCGTGACATAATGTCTTATGTCACCCCTGAATGCATTGTGCAACAAATGCCAAAAGAAAACTAGTCAAGTGTTTAGCCAGCCCTTTCTCATAACAGGACTCCATTGTGTCTGTCTTGCAATTATAGCATGTACCCCATTCCTACTCTCTTTTTCAATAATTAATTTATTTTTGTTGTATGTCTGATTTTCAGGGTGGCATGTATGTGTTTCAACTCTTTGACTACTATGCAGCCAGTGGCGTGTGCCTTTTATGGGTAGCATTCTTTGAATGTATTGCTGTAGCCTGGGTTTATGGTAAGTGTAAGTAGTAAACAGAAAATGTGACTTCTGTTCATAATGGTTTACTGGAGCAGGCACTTTCCATGAATAGGGTACAAATTGACGTGAAATTGGCCAGTACTTTAACCTGTTAACCCGCACCTGGACGCCCACGCACTGAACTCTCTTTTTTTGCACATGTCAGTGTTTACGATTAGATTTAATTAAATGGGACAAAATTAATCTTGACAAACTATATATCATTATAAAGATCTAAGCCTCAAGCATTGACGACAGATTGCTGTTTTTCAATGGAAAGCTTATAAAGAATGTATTTGCTAAATTTGTGTAAGCAGTACATATCGAAACATGAAGAATCAAAATGCAGTAAGTACCAGATTCGTAGTAATAGGCTCCATAATAGTGTCTTTTATGGAGAATGTGGCTGTATCTGCATGATTACCATATGTTTGAGCGCAAATCAGCACGCTATTACTGTGGAACGCCATCTATATGAATAGAGTGTGATTATTGACTTTAATGGCGCCTATGGCGCCTTTGGTGCATTTGTATGATTATTCATCTCTATAACTGGCCATCAGCACGTCAACACGTGATAATTGACAATATGAGCAGAAAATTAACAAAACTCAATATTTCTAGCAATCTCAGGATGTTCTGTAATTTTGCATGCAAAGTTAATTCTTTTTTTTTCTTCTTATTTCCTTTTATTTCTCAAATTATTCTTATTGTATTTTTCTAGTGCTCAAACAAATCACTTGATGTCTAAGATCCTGTCTTTTTAATGGTATCTTCTTAACTATGCAGGGGTAGGTTTAATGACTAAAATAGTTTGTAGAACCCATAAATACATTTGGTAAATATTTTTTTTATATTTAGTCTCAGAAAGATGGTTGCAGGAATCTTGTTTTTAATGGTATCTTCTTCAGATTTGAAATAGAAACTCATGAGACATGTGACTTTCAACCCATTACTTTTCTAGATTGCTCCAGGACTAAAAAAAAAAAAAAAAAAAAAAAAAATTAAAAAATAACACACTGAAGTAATTTTTTCAAGGCACTTAAGTGTCTATAACTTTTAATCTTTTTGAGCATTATCAACTCTGGTTGATGAAAAGTAAAGCCCAAAGGGTGTTCTTTCCAAAGACACCAAAATTATGTGTGTAACACACTGAAGTAAGGAATTGTTGCAATTTTAAGTTAGGTAGGGCACTTTCAGCTGTGAGTCCCATAATGGGGGGTCTGGTTAACAGGTTAAAATAATAAACCCTATTACTGTTATGTTTTCAACTGTAAAAACATACAATTAAGAATTTTGAGTTCAACCCTGTTACTGCATTATTTCCCTGTCATATCAAATTATAATTCTTGTAACTATAATACCCTTGAGCAGAGATAGTCACTGTACTGCAGAGTTTAGCTCCATCTCTAATAAAACACACCTAAAAAAATCCAATCTTGAAAAGACTGCATTGAAAATTAAAAAGGTGTGTTTTCTCAGAGTGTGTTGACTGAATAAGTTAGCCATTCAACACTGTTACTGAAGTTGGTGTAAGAAAAAAAGACATCAAACAACAATGCATCTTTTGTTTGTTAGAAATATGAGTTTGTCCTTAATTACAAAATAAACAACTCAAAATCAAAAACCCCTAAGTAGATCGCCCTGCTGAGTAACAGAGTAATTTAGCCTAAATCTGTAACCCTGTTACTGCATAATTTTCCATTTTCTAATTTTCCACATTTACTAATAATGATCTTTAAACTTTTTGTACAATAGTAGTAAAACAAAATTGGACCCTTTTACAGCATGATCACATGCCACTTTCTCAGTTTTTTTCACCAACACAAATTGAATGTTGACTTTTAAGCCATTCAGCCCTGTTACAGCTATTTAAAAAGAAAAGATAAAACAAATTAATGTATTTCAATATTTGACCTTTAATATTTTTATATTCAGTATTTGAATATTAGACTTTAATATTCAGTATTTGACTAGCAAGCAAATATAGGCTAAATCTGCAACCCTGTTACCTATAGTTTGTTATTATAACTTTTTACTTAGAATTTCATTTAATTATTATGGTTAAGCACCTCCACTCACTGACAAAAACTTGTTTTTTTGGACTTTTAAGCACTAATTTCTTAACCTATTGATGAAAAGTGCCAGCCATCCAGCAAATGAGTTCTCTTTTCTTGGGAAATGAAACAAAGCCCTTATTTCTGACAAATTACTTGTTGTGAAAGGCATGATTGTGAAATATTCTCGGGTGTGGTTCTTTGTTTGAACACAGTGTGGGTCAATTAGAATGATTCAGTGCCAAAATCAGGGTTTCTACTATACAATTTAGCATGGTTCTGAAAGCGTGCATAACATCTTTGTTCCCTACTGTCTTGACCTTGATTTCTAAATTTAAATGTGTCATGAATATGTTAGTGCATGCCAACTTCTCTTGTTAACAGAGCTGCTGCTGAGGTGGCTTAAACCCTGCATGCAGGTAGATTCAGGTTAAAACATTGATAGTTTTTAATATGGGGGATTTTCCTGATATCTAATGCATTGCAATAGTTATTGCATCTTAAAGCAATAACTATATACCAGTCTATGTGGACTCTAGGATTATAATGTGTTTGAATGTGATACCTAAAAACACTCTTCCTCTTCACAGGCGCTGATAATTTCTATGATGCGATTGAAGAGATGATTGGTTACAGACCAAATCCCTGGATGAAGTGGAGTTGGACTGTAATCACACCTTTTCTGTGTGTGGTAAGTTCTTTTTAGGTGAAGAAAGAGTCCTCAAAACAGGTTAAATTAGTAGTTTGCTTATTTATAGATGCATTGTGTTTATAAAAACAGTGAGAAGTGCTTGTCCACAGATCTTGTTAGGCCCACTACACAGTATGTTTCCTAAAATGACACACTGAGGAGGTCCTATGAAAGTATTTTACTCAGTGCAGTTTGAGATTGTGTGTTCTTCTACCCTCCCCCATGGCTTCACACGTAAATACTGCTTTTACGCTTTGGATTTGCCGCAAAAATCCAGCTCCCATCTCACTGTAACAGAGCTCCAGATGGGGTGACCATCTGCCTGGCCAACAGAATGAATGGAAGGATCTGAGGACGAATGCAGGATTAGTTTAGATCATGAGTGTCGTTTTTCTGTTAAGATTTTTCTGTGAAGATCCTTATGTACAGTACAACCATATAGCATTTAAAGTCTGAGGAGACTTTTATTTTCATTTATTGGCTCTTTTGCAGTGGATTAACATGTTTAGTCATTTTGGAAACTTGGTTTTAGCTCTATAAAGGGTGAATCACACAAAGAGAAGCCTAGGTCATAATTCACCCACTTACCTAACAACCAACCAACCAACCTGCCTACCTAGCTACGTACCTACCTACCTACCTACAGAAAGAAAGAAAGAGTAGCATATTTTAAGATATTTATTATTATTATTATTATTAAATAGCAAATAATTGTTATTATCAAATATTATTATTAAATAGTACGCATTATGGATTAATGTATAAATAACTACATTAATGATAAACGTTATTTACATTATCAGTAATGCAATGTAAATGTCATTAAATAGGAAATTAATCTATTAATGTTTTTAATCATGTATCATTAAACAAATAAATAGACAATAATATTGTTTTGAATAAATTATAAATAGCCAAAGTAAATATATGCTATTTATTTATTCAATAATAAATACAACAACAACAATAATAACTTTTATTATTATTATTATTAAATAGCAAATACATCTTTTTTTAGTCATGTATTAAATAAAATAAATAAATAAATAGCCAAATGTAGTATTAAGTAATAAACAATTAAATAACAATAATAAACAATGCCATTGATTTGTTTTATATTTGTTTTATATTTGTTATATAAAGATAGATAGATAGATAGATAGATAGATAGATAGATAGATAGATACAATTTTTCAGTGAGACTCACCCCTTCATAGTTCAGAGTTTTTCATTTACATGTCATTTTGATTAGTCTGTGAGCAACTCAGGCACAGTAATGGGCGACGGCACTCATTTATTGGAGATTGGATTGAGTGTGCTGTTGTGACCCCTGCTTTGTCTTCTGCTGCAGGGATGCTTTGTCTTCTCATTGGTCAAGTACACACCCCTGAGATACAACAAAGTCTACGAGTATCCGGATTGGTCCATTGGAGTCGGCTGGACCCTCGCCCTCACGTCCATGATCTGCATACCAATGGTGGTTGTGATCAAAATCATTCAATCAGATGGACCCCTCATAGAGGTGAGTCAGTCGTGCCAACGACAAAAAGGTTTTTCATCAATGAACAAGCCTATAATGTCGCTATATGTTTCCCTCCAGAGGATCAAAGCGGTGGCGGCACCTGTGAGGGGAGGAGCCAGTTCCTGCCCTCAGGAGTACCAGCCCAAATGCAACGAGCTGGCGCAGCCGCTGGACCCCAACTGGAACGGAGGCTTGATGAAGCCCACCCACACCATCGTAGAAACTATGATGTGAACGCTCTCTGTGAGAGGATTCAATTACCTGCTTTTCCATTATATATATATGATTCTATATAATACATGTATTAAAAATATACTCTGTAACTTTTGACATAGTCGTAGGACCAGGTTTACATTGCTACGCAGCTGCACTAGGAGTCCTTGTTTTGTTTTTCTACAGAGAAAGTTTCATTTTTCTGTCTGTATTTTTAATATTTTTAACATAATACTATTATATTACTATTATTGTCACTGTTAATTAGAATGAGAACAGATGTTAACAGCAGTATCCCGAACGTAGAACCATGACCGTTCTATTTTTGTAACTTCTATCTTGTACATATTGAAATCATACTGTGTTTATTTTATAGAGAATCGAGAATCATGGGGAAAAAAAACACAAAGGGCTCCGTAAACGTGAATTGCGAAAAGTAACGCTGGTGTACAAAGATCTAAAAAAAAAAAAAATACCACCCTCATCCTCGCCAACATGAAAGGCTCAACTTTTTAGAGACAGAAGTCATTATGCATTATTGTAGAGCTTTAAGTGTGTCCAGACAAACTGTTTAGACTGGAGATTGTGCTGTCCGGAAGAATCGAGCCGTTAGCACTGCTTGTTTTCAATGCACTATACAACTAAGGACACTACATTCTCCATATTGTTGCACCATTTAAATGGATAGTTTACAAAAAAAAAAGTCATCATTTACTCACCCTCAATTCGTTCCAAACCTGTATGACTTTCATTTTTTTCTATGGAACATAGAATGATTCAACAGTTTTTGTCCATAAAATGAAAGTCAATGGGATACAAAACATTGACTTTCAGGGGCCGTTTACAACACACTAAAAATGAAAATCTTTTTATGCGTTTTGACATTCACTGACACGACAATGGCATTTTGGGGGCTTGAAAATACAAACTTTAGAAAACGGGTTTCAAAGTTCAAGTTTTTGATGATAATACCATTATCACCTCCACGTAAACTATTAAAAACACGAATTTGTGAGATTATGCGCATGCATATTATGGTTTCTGTCTGTAAGCACATAGTGTTTCTTTACAGAGTGACATCGCCAACTACTGGCCTGGCATGCATAATATAGCATTTTTAGTAGTTTTTACGGATCCATGTGAATGGGGATTGGTTTGACAAAGTTGTCATTTCTTCATGAAAAACGCAAAGGAAAAACTCTTCAGTTTTTAATAAATTGTTTTTGTGTAAACGTACCATCATTGTATGAAAAACAAAAAGAAAAAAAAAACGTATTGAAATGTCTCTCAAACAGTCTACATACATCTCAACAAAAAGAAACAAACATAGAGAGAGTTAAAAAACAGAACTTAAATTTTGAGTGACTTTTGAGTGACTTTTGTAGCAAACACAACAGGCATGTCCATTCTATTTGCGCAGTTAATGAACCCCCCACACAAATTTAGAGTTTGCGCTAAATCAGGGGGCTTGATTTGTAAGTATATTCACTGTGCTATTCGTAAGTCACCAAATACACTCTTATTTTGAAATTTCGGAATGTGAAGTTGCCTGGCAATATTTAAAAGCCACATAGATTAAGGGTAGTTTCATATGTTTTGTATCAAATCTGTTTTTATTTCCAATCACATTTGCCTTTTGTATTCAGAAACATCACTGTATTTGACTGTCGTGTCAATTACCAATAGATCTCATCCACAACTGTTAATCGACAAACAAAATGAAAAAAAAAAAAGCTTGATGCGAACTGTAATGTGCAATACTTTGTAGAACGATATGTATCGTTTCTGTCTTCACCTGTCTTTCAGAAAGTTGGTGCATGGAAGTGTGGAATTGCGTATGATTTTTAAGCTGTTGTAATATGTCAGAAACAATGAACAGGGGCCAATTTAAGCTGCCGTCCATGGTGTGCTGAATTAACACCAAAAACTCAATGCAGATCTACTTACTGTGATAATTTATACTTTTTTTAAATTAGAAAGTAAAGCTTAATTCTAAGGATTATGCCAATGTTATGGATTAAATTTATCGAATTAAATATGATTTTTTTTGACTTGGCCAAGTTAAAACTGTAGCCAATCGCAAAGGGAGATGCTCAATTGATCTCAACAGCTTCTGCCTTGCTACCTTTGGGATGCTTCATTACAGAAATGTAAATATAAATGTTGAGAGAGGCACAATTTTTTTTTAGTAATACAGAGATTAATGTGCAGTCTCAGGGTGTGTTTTAATAACAGAGACTGGTTTCCCGCTGTTGCACGTTTTTGAAACCCTTCCATTTTTAAAGAACAGCTAAAGGGGGCAGTGTTTATAAATGCGAGAGAGAACCTTTTTAAAGTAATGATCAGAAATGTTTTATTTTTTTATTTCGAGGATATCTGTAAGTAAAAAAAAATCAAGTGTATAGATAAAGATTTTGCTGTATACCCCTCCCAAAAAAAAAAAAAAAAAAATTGAAAAAAAGTTTTTATCTCTTAATAAACATTTATCTTTTAAAACCCTTCTGTTTGTGGTGAACATTTAACATTCAGAATATGTAAAATATAATTTTACCATAATACTATTTCTTCAGTGTTTGGTTCCGTTTAGTTATATAAACTGACGTAATGTTTTGTTTGGCTTAAATGTTGAGTATACAATCTCTGTGTGTGTTTTTTTCCTGACCTCAGCATCTTTGACACGTAAATATTGAATTTTTGGCTACTTACTAGGACCTACAAACAAAAAAGAAACACTTTACTACAAAGCCATACTGCTGGTGAATGGATCTATCTATCCATCTGAATATTATCTATCCATTCATCCATCCCTCCACTGTACATCTTCACATCTGACTATCTATCCATTTAAATATCAACTGTATCAATATCTACATATCTACAAATGTAGATCATCCACGAAAGTCAATGCAAAAGTCAGAATGCTTATTTTTACCCGGCATCACAGAGACAACTCCGGAACTGGAGTCATGTTGGCCTGAGGACGTAACCATAGCAACAGCATGCTGCTCAAGTACAGTCTGTTCAGTTCATTATCAGGTAAAACATCAACATAAGTGCTGTCATTATGTCTCACATATAAGCATTTTTCTCATATATTCACATGTACAAGTCAGGATACTGGATATTTGACAATTTGCTAAAGGAGCACTGAAAAACAGTTTCGGTTATGCAACACAAGTGCCACAAAATTACCTTTAGACCTCATAGAAAGTGGTTGTATAATTCACATAGTGAGCAAAAGTGATCCTTTGTGCTTGTGTTGTACAGCTTAACGCCCACAATTCACTTTCAAAAATAACCCTCTCCATTTCTCAGGTGTTGAAAAGCACGTTTAGAAAAGAAAGGTCTAAAACAGAACTGCATCTCAAAGGCACTGGCTGCTTGACAACTCACCAGTAGAATAACGTGACCAGCCAATCACTCACAGAGACTCAGGGGTTAAATCAGGTCCTGTGGGAGAGAGCACAGTACATTTCAGCCCAGCTTACCTCTGCTCTACTTGGACCTGATGACTTCACCATGAAGTGTGACGCCTGCATTATGTGACAGGTGAAACCTTTGCCTTCGTATTGGAAGTCTTTCAAAGACTTATTTACTCGATTTAGAGCCTCGCAGAGCAACTTTTGCAAGGGCAGAGTGTTGATTCAGCACATACATTATATATATATATATATATATATATATATATATATATATATAAATTACTATAAAACTAGAAGATCTAATAAAATGGTGCATTTATGTTAAGCGCAGATAAACATAACTTATACTGTAGGTAAAAATTTGAGGCACAGAGTCTTGATCTAAAGGATATATATCAAGAATCAGTGGCCTCGCACAAATTTCCATTTAATGTGATCAAACACATTGAATACGACTTAAGAGTGGTGCATTTTACCTCTTTTATTTAGTTGTTTTTAAAAAAGGATATCATTAGCACATTCCCATATCGATTAAGAATGGGTCTTCACACCAAACCAGAATATATTTGATTATCAGTTCTCTTTCGCCATTGTGCTTCAAATACGCTGTGGAAACAGCAAGGTTTAGAGTTCATACAAAAATACTGTACAGAGAATAGAACTTTCATATTACACATTCAAAAATACACAGTAATATCAATGCACACATTTATCAGGAATTCAAAATGCATAGGGATGAACATGTTTGGAGCTTTATAAAGCTTATGTAAAAGCCTTCTCTGGTCTCAATATTGCACATATAAAAGGAACCACATTGTCTTTCCTCCTGGAATAGTACATACAACATGTTAAAATACTTACTCTGAACAATACCATGGTTAAATGTCTGTGAAATGAAAACAGCCCCTCCTATGACACTTCATTTACTGGCCTGCAATGTGATGACCTGCAGACAAAATGTGGTCTACCACAAAGTAGACTCAAAAAAAAATAAAATAAAGGTCTTATTTTTTGCAGTCAGCTTTTGGAGGCAGTTGGTTGAATTACACAACTGACAGGAAGGTTGTGGGAAAAAAAAAAAAAAGAGAGAAAACTTAAAAGGGGCCTAGGAGCGAGCCCTGGGTAGACTCCTAATGCGATGGGCCTAAACAGAGACTCTGATTGTTCAACAAAATCTTGTAGAACAATGAGTGCTTTCTACCTTACTGCAAATAGATTTTGCTTGTGCTTTTCAACATGGTAGTAAAGACTGCAGGGTGAGGAAATAAATTCACCTAATCCACAAATAATTACAGAGCATAAGTGTTTTGGTGCGGACACGACCACACTTAAGGAGAAATAACCTCAAAAATCAGAGCTGAGCATTTGCTTTTGGTTATGAGGTGAACTGAGGAAACCTCTTTAAATCTGCAACCTATACAGAGACAAAAAATACAGTAGCTTTCATCGGTGGGTAACTTTTTAGAGTTTTAAGGAGTACTTTACCCCACAATGAAAATTCTGACATTATTTACTCACCTTTATGTTAGTTCAAACCTGTACACTCTAAAAAATAAAGGTTCTTAATCAACATTGATGGCTCCATAAGAAGACTTTAACATCCATGGAAACATTCCATTCCATAAAAGGTTCTTTATAGAAGTAAAAATGCTCTTTAGATTTTTTAAATGTTCTTAAGACTAAGAAAAAAAAATGGTTCTTTTAAGAACTGATCACTGAAAGGTTCTTTTGGGGAACCAAAAATGATTCTTCTATGGCATCACTCTTCTATGGCAACCCCCTTTTGTAACCTTTATTTTTAAGAACATACGGTATAATTTATTATGTGTAGGAAAAAATAAATAAAAATGTTCATGCAGCTCATTTTTATACAACAACAGTTCATAGTGACCATGTCCATCAAGTTGCAAAAAGCACATACGATAGCTTTGCGCTAAAATTTCGGTAATAAATTTGGTAAAATAAAACATGATTAAACTATTCCTTCAGTTAACTAAGTTGGATTAGTAAAAATGATATATTTCTTCATCCAGGATAAAAATACTGTGTAGGGTCTGTCCCAACTATGTATATTAGAATCGTAAACCAATTAAAGACATTGTTTTTGTTTGTTTTTTTTTCTTTAGAGTATTTAGAACACAGTGTCCCCTTTGCATATAAAAAAAATAGAACCAGTTCCCAGAATAAAACCGGTTCTTGATTCCTAGATTAGGCGTGCTAACGGTGGTTTTCGAGGAACTTCAAAGACATCAGATTCCATACGTCTCAAACCCACAAACCTACACCTACACAAAGGGATCAGACACACCCTCAAACAAGTTTACTTTTACCAGTTGTTCACGTCAAATGTTCTACAAAAGAATTGTCCTGTGAAACGGTTCTCATAGCAGCGGAATATTCCATGATCCAAACACACAACACAACAGAAGACACTAAACGTCCTCAGTTCCCCTTTCAGATGTCAAGAAGTATTCCACCATGGCCCAATGGAGACCATAAATCATATTTGTGAAACACTAGATAAATGTTTAATGGAGGTTAATAGACTGTGGGGCTGCATGTCCACAGAGATGTGATCTTTGTAAAACCTGGGTGCCCTACAAGTGCGGAACACGAGTTAACGATGTGATGGCTTTACAAACGCTCCTGAACTGATGTGTCTGAAATAGCCTGTGGTGGAAACATTTGTAATATTTGGCCAGTGGTGGCAAATGGCAGCTTGGCGGCAGTCTACCATGAAAGAACGTGCCCTTGAGGCCAGGATGTTTGTGGGGACTGGAGCGAATGCTACATTGCGGCATCAGTTTGGTGTTAAAAGATAAAGAGAGGTATGTGGAGAGAGAAGGTAGGGTTACCACTGTACTTACTACGAGAAGCTTTTCAAGAAATCATTGACATGTCAATGAAGTCAGGACATGTCAGACCTCGGTTTTATTGCTGCATGAGAGTGCTGTATATGTGGCCGTTTGAGGATGTAAGTAATAGAATTATGTGTGTACATGTGCTAACTAAAAAAGTGTCAACAAATTAAGTGTTTGCATTTTATTATCACGCCGTCTTGTTTCTCATGAAAGTATCTTAAGCAAATGCAAACAAATAGGGTACAAAACAGGTAATGGATCATTTAATAAAAATAAATCACTTTCCTGCAGAAAATGATGATTGTTAATTTCGGTCAAATTACATGTTTTAATTTCTATCTAATTTATATAAGGTTTGAAATTGTTGTAACACTGTTTTTAAAATTTTGCCAAAGTTAAGCCACCACTCAGTTGAAGCTAGCTAGTTTGGAATCAGATGTTGGTTTGTAGTTATTGATATCTATATTTGTCAAAAAAAAATACTACAATTGTTTGATAATTTTTTCTTATAATAACACAGTTGAACATTTAAGCTTGATCAATATAGTCAACACTAATATTTATGTAAATATTTAGAAAAAAAATAATTATATTATTTATTATATTATTTTTCTGCCATGTTGAAAGTGTCCAAATAATGTCACTTCCTAGGAAATGTACCTTTTTTTTTTTTTTTGTAATGTGGGAATACATACAGTACGAAGCAAAATCTTGTTTCTGGTGGATAAAACGTGTTAAGATTAAAAAATTATTTTGACTACAATTATTTGAAGTCAAAACTGTGGAAAATATTTAACAGATTATGTCAAAATAACATTAAATGAGTAATAAATATAAAAAATAGGTATTTTAACATTTTATATTATGTAAAATTTGGAATTTTGTTATATTATGTAATATTTTAGCATATCTAATCGACCTCATGATAAAAACATAGGATTTTGTGTCAATTGCATTAAAAAAGTAATGCCACATTAAAATATATCCTATTCATGGAAAATGCATTATACTCCCATGAAATAAGAAATGTGCTGTTTACAGAGAGGTTATGAAGTCTTTGTTGGCAATATTTCAAACAGCAACTTCCTTTTTAAAGCAGCAGGCAGTCACCATGTGCACTGATGTTGTGGCACTCATGGCCTGAAGCGTTTGTGTGTATGTTTGTGTCTGACACAGAGGCAAATTTAAGTTTATTTGTAGGGAGTCTATAGTATTTATGCATGCAGGGGACAAAGAATGGCTGTGTTTGGTCTGTTTATAGTAATAGTGTATGTGAGAAAGGACAATGTGTGCCTGAAGGTATTCCCGCAGTGACTCATCCAGGACTAAAACAAAAATAAAACTTAATTAGTGGTTTTCTGTGGAAGGAAAAACACTTGTTACTAAAAATGGAAACATAAGACACATTTAAAAACTGCTTATGTCTAATGGCGATCAACTTCAAAAGCGAATTCTTTTTCTTTTCTTTCTGTTTTGTAAACATTTGGACAGTATGTTTGTATCTGAAAACAAAACAAACAAAAAATGTAAACAAAAATTTAAATAAAAAGAAAAGAAAAAAGAAATGAAAAGAAAAGAAAAAATTAAGAATTTGTTTCCTCATTTTAGTTGAATCGTTGTCATGTTAAATTATTTCATTCCTTTGTTTTGACCAACAGTTTACCAAAACAAGGCAACAAATCAGTACTATGTTACCACGGATTAAATAAAACAAAAAATAAAGGGAACGAATTAGTATTACGCAATCACGGTTAGCTAAAACAAGGGAACGAATCAGTACACGGTGGCCACAATTTACTAAAACGAGGAAACAAATCAGTACTTTGTGACCACGGTTTAAAAAAAAAAATGAGGGAATGAATCAAAACAATGTGGCCATGATTTACTAAAACTAGGAGACTAATTAAATCAAGAGAATAAATTAATATTTTTTTTGTGGCCATTATATACATTTCTGCCCCCATATCACGTGCGAGGCTCCACTGTAAAGAAAAGAAAAATGAGTTTTGATGACGTGAAGTAGATGTATGGTGTGTGCATTGCAGTAGTCAAAAATTATTATTATTATTTTTTTTTTAAGTGGCTCAGATCCTTTTGAATTTTGTACTGAAAACTGGCTCAAATCTTTTATTGTTTCATTTCCACGATCGCTCCTTATAATCTGGATATTTGAGTTCATTTGAGCTTTGTAATGAAAGCATTGAAACATGGCTCCCTCTGATAGTCTGTTGCAACAAATGGTCTGGTGTGGTCATAGTCTGAGTTACCCAGTGGTCACAGGTCCAGCGTGCTGGTCTGGTGCTCGCGGGAATGGCCTACGGGGTTGAAGTGTGGATGGCTGTCGTGGGGTTGGGTGACACCCGGCTGTGCTAATGGGTTTCTGCTAATCACCAACTCAAGTCTGTCTCCGGCCTCTGTGATGAGAGGAACAGCTAAGCAGCAGTCGAAATCTCGTGTCCGCACGTGGTTCACCTGGAGAAAAACATTTAGACATCAAATTCAGAAGAATTCAAGTAAGAAAAATTATGTTTAGTATCTTCAGCTTAGCAGTAGCATGTTGATATTGTTAACTTAAAAAGTATTTTATTGTTAATTGCAATAAAGTTGAAATAAAGTAAAAATATTAGATTAAAACCATTAAGTAAATAAATAACTAAATAAGAAATGTTGGCAACTAAGTGAAAAAAAAAAGTTTTAACACAATAACTAAAACTAATATATATTTTTATTATATATAATATCTATTAATTATATATATATATATATAAATATTTTTTTTTTATGGTTAATAAATATCTTTTTTTTATATATATTTATAAAATATATTTTTTTTATCAAACTGTTTTTTTTTCTAAAATACTTAATAGACTTAATTAATTAACAGACTTAATGGTTTAAATGTTCTACAGAATTGTATTTTGTTATAGTCTTTAAAATAACTTTTCATCATACTAATGTTAATGCAACTTCAAGTTAAGTTTGTTCTGAAAATTTCAACCCATTATTAAATATGAAAACAAGCATACAAAACCAGACACCATAAAGCAAGCACCTACAACTAAACTAAACTATAGCATCTTTTTTCAACCTCTACAGGCAAACAAACTCTGCTTGCTGTGTGTTATCTGTGGTTGACACACCACAGCTGTTAAGTATAATCTTAAAACAGATTTAATCATTTCCACAGCCAGTGAAGTGTGGTAGATTAGCGATAGGGGGACGTTTCTTTAAGATTTGACCACAAGTGCTGTGTAACCACGCAGAAGATCCAGTCAAATCACTTTTTAACTCAACATGTCCTCCCAGAGTCAAAGGCCTATTGACACTCTCATACCTCATTCTGGCCCTCTCAGAGTGAGTTTATATTTAACCGAGCTGGGCAGATCGTATAGCTGGGGAAAGGGAGGGGTGCTGGGAAACCAGCGTGTGGTGATCTGAGAAGAGGCACCTGAAGGATCCTGTCGTACGGTTTGAGTCCAGCGCGGTCCGCTGGACCCTCAGGTCTGATCATGTTCACATAAACACCCTTTTCCAAGAAACCGTCCGATACGCTGAATCCAAAGTCATCGCTTTCTGGGTCTTTCATCACAGTCACCTGTTGAGCACAAAACTATTTTAACAATTTAACCATGAGCTAATTTCTTCGAAACATGTTCAGCAGAATATGTTGAAATCTTAAAGGAATAGGTCACAAAAACAAGTCCTTGGGCTGTAAAATAAAATAAAATAAAATAAAATACATACCTCTGTGCACTTTTTGTGCAACACCATTTTTACGTACCTTACTGCACGTTTTGCCGCAGTTTCAAAGAGAAATGTCCACTGAGTGGCACTAAAACACTGGTTCAATTCGTGAACCCTGGTACATTTCTATTATGTTGAAATAGTATGTATTGCTGTGTTTTTATTATGTTGCTTCTGGTACGTATTGCGGCGGATCAGAATTCAAATATCCGGGGACTGTCGCTAAAAGTTAATTGAAAACTAATATAAAACTGCATTTGTTGATGCAACCGTGTCATTTGAACTTCCTTATATGCAGATTTGAACTGCTTTGTCAAACTGTGGTTACATGGGATTCAAACCAGAGCTCCTCGCCTCTCAAGTACATCTCCGTACTCCTTGAGCTACCGAACAATCCTACTGTCTATGAAAACCCATAGATATGAAGCTGGATATGTGCGATGTTAACATTCAAAAGCATCAGTTTTCAAATATCCCAACATATTAATATTGTTTTGAACTCATAACATGATATTCTTCAAGTAATTGTGCGAAAATTACGCTTTATTAATCGAAACTTCCAATTTGTGTGAAAAGGAATAAAAGGTGTCTGAGTTTTACTGCCTCTAGTGTTCATTTCTTTTGGAAAATGCATTTATTCTGGAAACAGCAGATAAAATGATTTCTTTTTTTTTTTGTAATGTTGCCCAGTAAAAAATTCCAGAGAAACAAATCTGCATGAAATTATCTGAAAATCAATCAATCAAGTCAATCTATCAATGATCTGATTACATTTAATTTATTTTTTTTTTTTTGTAATGTTGCCCAGTAAAAAATTCCAGAGAAACAAATCTGCATAATAATGTATTTTTAATATCTGCAACATATTTTCAAGTAAATTAATGCCATTTTAAAGATGATTTTCCAAAACTGTAGTTATTTACATCTCCTAAACAAAACAAACAAACATAATAACCAAAGCAACAACAACAAATGAAGCCAAACAAAAACAAACTAAACTACAAACAAAACTACAAAAAATCTTTAAAGCAACTCCTAGGACATGTCAGTTTGCCTCTGAAATAAAAAAAGCAAAGCAAAGCATAGCAAAAAAACAAAGCAAAGTAAAAAAAAAAAAAAAAAAAAAAAAAAAAAAAACAACAAGCAAACAAATCATCAAAGCAACTCCCAGGACATGTCAATCTTCCTTGGAAATAAACCACGGTTATGTTGATGGGACCTGATGTATCTCCCTGCCCTTTGCCAGGGACGTTTTCTGAGATGAATGCTGTTCTTACAGTCCCAGTGGTTACTAATACCAACCAAACTGACCAAAACCTCAGAAGGAAGTGAAACTTGTTTTATTTTCAAACATTTGTTTAACTCATATAGTGGAGTCCGCCCACCTTGTGCAGCTCTAAAGGTGTGGGTGACAGGATGTCCTGGATCTCTTCTTTGATCCTCCGTGACTCCCAGGTCTTCTCGGACATGCGGAGCGTGCTCTTGTTCTTGGTCTCGTTGAGGAGATGCGGGGCTTTTCTCAGAGGGCTGAGGTGAGGCTGGCTGACCGTCTCGCCGTGGGCCTTTCCACCCTCTACACCCAAACTCAGGGCACTGCCGGTCATTATTGATGCCTACGAGTGGAAAACAACCACAGACATTAATAATTATTGGCTTTTTTACATGCCAACGTTCCCCAGTGCGTTCAACTCTTGTCATGTGAAAGGGCCTTTAGGCCACATTGTTTCAATAGGAAGCCTCTGATTGGGCTCTCATTAAGCAGTTTTCTCATCTAATCAAACCCTATTAACCAGAGGATGTGAAGCCCATCCACATTTGCCTTTAATGATCTCCAGATCCATTTATTTCCAATGAGCTGCGACTGAAATGTGTGTTAATTGTGAGTTCAGATATTTGTGACTCTTTCAAGCTGTAATTCAATAGTATTTAACTCAAACCAAGACACATAAGGATCAGCATGGATCTACGCTCATGAAATCACTTTTAAAACACAGTTAGCGTACAAGAAATCGCCGATTACTTGGAAAGCTGCAGTCCATTATGCCTTTATGACATAACTTCAGATTATTGCTGGCTTGAACATACAGTAATACATGATTTTGAGAAGGCAACTACAACAGATTCTTCTGTAAAGTCCCTCAGAAACCACAAAGCACCTCTCTTAACCTTGTGATGAATATCCTTTAACTAGTTTGTTGTTCAGAAATGCTTGTGCTTTTAAAAATAGCTTGTAAGGCGCCCATTAGCCTACATTCTATTATTCTGCACAACACAAAAATAAACATTGTGAAGAATGTGCTGGCTGCTCTTTTCCACAGAAATTCCTTTAATGACTGTTGAGGCAAATGCATTTGATGTCACTGACATGAAACCTGGAACGACGAATGTGAATTATATTTCAATTTCAGTATGTTCCACACACAAAGCTACCGTGTGACTTCAGAAGAGATGACAGCAACCCATTTACTGCTATTACACTGAAAACAGTGGCAGCACAGAAAGTGAAGTATCGATGAAGAAACATGTCATCCATGGCTGACCTTGCTTGCAAGTGTCATCAAACATCTGATAAAAACACTTCCCAATATACTTTCGTAACTCTCCTCAATTGCTTGTGTAAGAACAAAGCTCATTGTTTTGAACCATCAGGTGTGAAATGAGCCCTCAGTCACCATTCAGAGCCCGATTTTGTGGGAGCAGGATTGTAGTGATTGGTGATTTGGGATTTCCAACTTTAAAAAAGGGAACTCACAAGAATGATCTGCGCCTGCTGATGGTGGTGTGTATGTGCATGCAGCGTCTGTGGTGTTTTAGCACTCGACTCACTACAGGAGTTATTTAAATAAGGTAATGATGCAAACACAGGCCAAAAGAATTCACAACTTTTACGGCACAATTCCTCATCTTGAAGGCAAGATTTAAAGGCTTGGCTGTGGAGGACGCGGCAGATTACCACAGTCTGGCATAATTCACTGGGACTGTACAAAGAGAGCTTCTGAGTCTGTCTATGAAACATGTGCATGTGCCTTTTTAATTATTGTTATTTTATTTAACACATTAAAAGACAAATAATAGATCATTTCAAGTTAAATTAATAAATAATAATAATAATAATAATAATAATTATTATTATTATTATTATCTATCACTTTCTCTTCATTCTCGTCTTTTATAATGAAACTATTATTTTGAGATAAATAAGTACAAAAAAAAGAATAATGTCTATTTTCTTAATTAAAATATTTTTAGTTTTCATTATGATTTTAATTTAAGTTTTAGCAATTCGGTTATGTGCTTTGCCATTTTTATTAGTTTTAACTGAAATATTTTAACTGAAATATTTTAACTGAAATTATTTTTTCTTCTGGAATTTACTTCAACTTAAAAATATAAAACATTTTAAAGATTTTCATTTGATATTTATATATTATTTTATTTCAACTTTATTTCATAATTTTTTATTTTCCTTTTTATTATTATTATTATTTTTACTTAATATTTTTTTTTTGTACCCTTTCCATTCCAAACTATAGAAGTTTGCCCAACTTTGACGACTTCCACTTCTGAGAACCCTTGAAATGTGAAAAGGGTCTTTTAACATATTAATTACATAATATTTAATTAATTTGTGATTGTGTTTAATGCATCAAATGACTTACATTATTGATATTGACATCATTACACCGCAAGTGCAAGCTATAAACTTTTTCTTCAGAGAAACGCCATCATTCCTCTTGTTCATTTCTGTCTTATCCGTGAGCAGTTTACCTCGATCTCGCGCAGGAGCTCAGACTGACCGCAGGTCTCCAGGTCCTCCAGGGCCTGGCACCAGAAACTGTCCTCCTGCTCCATCATGAGGCCGTCGGCATGCGTCTGGCTGCTGTATCTGCGGCAGACACACACATTAGAGCCAATAAGACTTATGCTGGCAGCCACATCCAGCACTCTGGCACCAGTCTTGGCACGTTCAGAAGGACCGCAAGGCTCGGTGGAGAGGAGCATCCTGTGAGAGAAACTGTGAGCCTGAAGAACTGCTGTTCGTAAAACTTCCCCTCATGAGTGGTGATCCATCAAGTATAAATTCAAAAATCAAAAACTTTAAGAAACATTTTATTGCTAAGGCTTTGATAAATGGTCGCTTAGATGATTTGAAAGACTGCTAGGCTGCTGAAAGCTAGACATCCAGACAGATAATTTGAGAGTGAAACTGTAAAAGTTGCAAGCAGTTACCACACTAATTTATATATAACAATTTGTGTTAATTTAGTATTATTTATATACTCTTATAGTATTTATTCATATTTTAAATTAACTCATAATTTTATATTTTTACCTTAACCATAATTTAAAGACACAATAACCAGTTTGTGCTTTTGTCCTTCAGTTCACACACACACACACACATATATATATACATATACTGTACAGTACAGACCAAAAGTTTGGAAACATTACTATTTTTAATGTTTTTGAAAGAAGTCTCTTCTGCTCATCAAGCCTGCATTTATTTGAACAAAAATACAGAAAAAACAGTAATATTGTGAACATATTATTACAACTTAAAATATAGTTTTCTATTTGAAATATAATTAAAAAAAAAAAAAATTATTCCTGTGATGCAAAGCTGAATTTTCAGCATCATTACTCCAGCCTTCAGTGTCACATGTAACATCCAG